>NW_015090920.1:15042197-15119339 GCF_001431845.1 Calidris pugnax
CGGGCCCCGCCAGCCGGGCAGCGCCGGGGTGAGCAGCCGCGGGGGTCGGGCGGGGGGAAGCCGGCAGGGGCAGGCGGAGGGGCGGCCGGGGAGGGCAAGGGAGCCGGGGGAGCCGCACCGAGCCGGGGAGCCGGCACCGGGGCTGGCACGGGGGCTGCCGGCGTGCTGCCTCACGCCGTTAGTGATAGCACCGGCCGAGGGGTGAGACCTGTTGCTCTGTTCGAGCGACTTAAAATTTTTAGTGAAAGGGGTTGGACATGTTAACAGTTTGCAGGTTTTGTACTGAATTGGAGTGGATTTAAGCTTCTGCTTTCACAGCTTCTTCCAAAATGTGCTATTGAAAAAAAAAAAAAAACACAACAAAAAATGTAACGTATCCATCAGAAAGCTATATTCTGTTCTGTGTGTGTGTGTGTAGGTACATCACACACCCCAAAGATCGTTTGCCAGATTGAGACTGCATTGTGCCTTGGGGAGGGACAGCAGCTCTTCTGAGGTGATAAATTACCTCACACAGGGTCTCTGAAGAAATACACGGTTAAGAGTTTTCCTGCAGTTAGCCAAGAATGTGATCCTCTATTTTTGATCCTGTTATCCTACTTCCTCATGCACATAGTGGAGTTTTACATCTTCATAGGGATATTGGTGCAGTAGAGCTTTGCATAGATACAGCAGTCCTCTGAAAGAAAAAAAGGTGACAAGCTGTTCTGTAATTGTGGTAAATTAAATCATGGAGAAGTGCTTGTGTTAGTGTTTTTCCTCAGAATACGGGATGTGAGGTAAACTAGAGTTAAGAGAGACCGGGGAGGGGGGGAAATTTTCATGTTCTTCTTTGTAATGACATTGTAGTAAACAAACATAGGGAAAGATCTGGGTTTAGTAGCTCTTCTGGTCTTTCTGATGCAATTTCCAGAGGTAATCTGTATGTCTGTTGTTAGAATCTAGTCGCTAAAATCTTGGGTGATCAGTTCCTATTGATATTTTTGGGTGCTGCCTCCAAACTTTTCATTTCTGTTGTATATATACGTAACTTGAGAAGGGATTAAATATGCTCAATAGGATCTGAAACTATATTCGGTAAACATATATTATTTTGCTTATGGTTAGAGTTCCTGTCTCTCTTCAGCACAACCTCTGTGTGTTTATGCTGTCTGTGGGAAGTTTGACGTGGCAAGATTTTGTGTGAGTGAGTAAGCTGTGGAGGAAGTAGTTTCCCCTGGATGCTGTCGTAGCTAAAGGTGTTGGCTGTTGCAGATGCCTCAAAGTGAAAATCTCTTCCTTTATATATATATATGTAAAATTTATGTCTATGCCAGTGTGTAGGTAATTTAGTGCTGACTTACTGTCTTTTGGAGCAATGAAGACTCACGCTGCCACGTCTCTTCTGATGGGGGCAGGGGAGGGAAGAAAGTACAGCTGGCAGCACAAAGCCTCTGTTTAAACATATTATTTTTTTTCTTCCCATGTTTACCTTGTTAACTAAGAAATAGAGGACTACTCCCGAAGATTACCTATCTGAAACTGTTTAATGCCACAACTGAGAAATCTTCTGGCGTAGCGAGGAGTGTGGTTTAGAGGGTTACATGGGCAATGTGTGAGGAGGACTAGGCCCTGTACCCAGCTCAGAGTGATTTCTTGTCTGATGTGGAAGCTTGTGGGTTATTTTCAGAAATGTATGTTTCATATGAGAAGCCTAGAGATGGGTTTTCTGATAGAGTTAGTTTTTCTCTACTGACATATGCCAGAGCAGCATGAATTTGTCTGTTGTGATCTTGAAGCTGTGTATAATTTTGAGGTGCCTTTGTGCATCCTTCTGGAGCACAACTCCTGATTTACTGTCATCCAGTTTGCATACTCAAAGATCACTCTATGGCTCAAGCCTAAGAATTGAAATTAACTGAAAGCTATTTCAAGGGAACACTTAACATCTGAAATGCTAGTTTAAATCTTCAGTTCTTTGGAGATGCCTGACCTATGTACTTGGGACTCTGCAGAACTAGTAGGCTCTCATTCAGGGTTTGGATCTTCAGGATTTCTCAGAACAGTTTTCATTTAAGCATCAAGAAACTTAGTGGAATTCTGTTTTTGTTAAATTCAATATGCAGTCAAAATAAAAATCTCTTACATGGAAAAAGAAAGCTAGCTGTCAAGGCTACAAGCGTACAACTTCAATAACTTTTCAAATCTCATGGTAACAAGGGCACTGTATCTGAAAACTAGTCATATGAAATAGAATCATCTGGTTTAGTAATGCAGAATTCTTCGGTTTTTCTAGTTCTAATCTTAAACGATTGCAATTACCAGGATATTCTTTCCTGAAAGTTTCCTAAAAATTTATTTTATCCTGCTCAACAAAATCTGACTGCAAGAAAGAAATTGTCTTGTGAATGCTATCATCATTAGAAAACTTTTTCTGGATTGCTTTTAATCAAATTCTGGGGTTTTTTTTGTTGGTTTTTTTTTTGGGGGGGGGGAGGGTTCCCTCCTCTTTAACAACAACAGAATCAAGATGTGGGAGTGTAGGGAAAAGTTGCCTGGTAATGGCAAGGACAACAAGGTTGTTTTTTGCCCTCAGGTGTGGCTTTTTGGGAACACAGTTCACAACCTTTTAAAACACACAAAGAATGAAGATTAGTAACAGCTGTCACTTTCTCTTATGCAGATTCTTAAAGAGGACCTGATACTTGGAATGAGAATATTGCCATCATGAGTCAACAAGGCTATGTTGCGGCTCCTCCGTATTCCCAATCCCAGCCAGGAATAGGAGGCTTTTCTGCAGGTTTTGGACCACCTAATTCTTCACTTCATTACGGGCATTACGGGGACCCTAACTCCTCATACTCAGCACCTCCACCAAGTATGAAATTGGCTTAAATTGTGTTTTTAGAGTCTGTCTTTCTATGATGGCATTTTACTCTTTCTTACAAATGTCAGCACAAAATGCTCAGTTTTACACTGCTACTGCAACAGGATCCTGTACTAGCTTTGTTTGTGTTACTGCTGATGCTCAGACATTGATGCAAGATGGGTACCTGACCTTCCTGAGTCAATGCCATTGTCCAGGAAGCAATAAGCATCAGTGCTAATGCTGTATTATGAGTAATACCTAACACAGACAAATATGAAAGGGGTGATTTCTGGGAATAGAGGACTGTTTCTCAACTCATGTTAATGGCAAGCAAGCTCTCAGAAATGGATTGTATTCTTCACAGTAGGACCCCTGCTGAGCACAAACTTGCCTATGAGTATGAGTTGGTGTTTTCCTGATTAAGCTTGCTTACTGGGTGGTGTATTTGGATAATGAGTGGTAAGTCAAGCCTATCTGCTTTCTAACCACTCAGGAGACAGTTGCTTTCTATGAGGAAGGGCATTTGGGTATAAGCAAGGGGGATATTTGCTTTATTTCTATCAGCATAATCAGCTACAGCTAATGTAATTGACGTGCAGCAGATAAACATGACCATCTTTGCCTCTCCTTTGCTTTTCATTAGTTTGAACTTACTGATAAGTGGCTTCAGATCTTTTAAGAAGTATATTATATAAGTATATGGTGTCTTAAGCCTAAAAATAATAATAAATCATTTGAGACCATGGAATTTAAGGCAGTTTGGCTGTATGCAAGTCATGCTGGTCTAATTTCAGTAGAGTCAAAGTGGGCATGCTAGACTAGTGAATTGGAGCTGCAGAAAATATCCAAAGAATAAGGTTTCGTCTTCCCTCTGTAAGTCTACTAATATACATGACCAAAATAGGGGGACAGGAAGAGAGACCATCTCAATATTTTGCCTGATTTCACAGGGAAAAATGTCTGAAGTAGTCTGTAAAGCGTCTTAAAAAAGTGTTCGTTACAATTTTTAATAACATTTAGATTATGATAAGTTACATTAAACTTAGTATTTGAGATGGTGGAGTAGAGTAATGGCAGAACTAAGCATCTGAGTGTATTGAGTTTTTTTAAATATTCTGGATATCCTTGATTTTTGCATTATCATGAAAACAGAAAAAAGAAATTGCGTTACCCAGTTTCTCTAAAACTTCTTAAAGACAGCAGGTGTTGTGTTACCTTAATCCAGTGCTGAATACAATCAGGAGATAGAACTACTTCTGGTAATTGGCTTATTAGAACACTTATGAAAAATACCAGTTTTGGTACCAACAAACTTTTGATGTTAGAGTAATTTAAAGGAAAATAATTCAAGAAATACAGGTTGAAGAGCTGTTTGTTCAGCACTGCTGTTTACATAAATTACAGTCTCTTCACAGTCACTGTTCTAGATCTGAATTAAGAACCATTTTTAGCATAGCTTTGCAGGTTCTACATGTGGATGCCTTTATTTTTTTTTTTTTAAAGGTTGTTCCAGGTTTTCTTTCTGACTGTTTCTTTCTAAAATCAAAGGGACCTCTTGCTTCTATCTATAAAGATAACTAGGTGATAGGGAATTGCCAGTATCCCAAATTGAATTGCAGGATCTATTCATTCTTACTTCTTTCTTACTGTTCCTCTTGAGTTCTTTTTCTGGAAAGTTACCAGCTACTATTTGCTTCCTTTTTACTGTCTGTTCTTTTTCATACGTGCTTCTATACCTGATGAAAAATCTTTCCTTGCTTATGAAATCACAGAATGACTGAGGGTGGAGGGGACCTCTGGAAGTCATCTGGTTCTACTCCCCTGCTCAAGCAGGGTAACCTAGAGCCGGTATTCTTATTGCTAGAGCAGGGGTGTACACTTGTATTTCTTGCTGATCTTGTGCTTTCTTACAGGGTTCTTAGATAGAAGTACTTCATTTTTTGCAGGTGTGTCAAAATCAACTGTGCCTTTTGGAACGTCAGCTCCTGTTGGGCCTCCACCACCTGGTACACATCAATTCAACCAGAACAGCTTCCAAAATGGGCCCAGTGCACCAGGGCAACAGCCACACAGGTGACAAGAATTAGTACATGAGATCTAATCTGTTTGACCTCTGTTACCTCTCTTTGGCTGCTTCACTGACATTTAAGTATGGCATCCATTTTATCTTCAGCATTTCTGACTTACTCCAATTCTGAATTGGATATTTTAGTTCATTTCCCTGTGTGGTGTTAAACTGCCAGATCAGTGCGTTCTTAGTCTCATTAAGTTCCGTTTTACAGCAAGTCGGGTCTTTATCATGAATTGTTTGTTTTATTTGTAATTATTATTTCTTCAAAGCATCAGTAAGGTGTTTTAAGTGCTGTTTGATATAGAATTAACATTGGTTTTTTTTTGTTTACTTTCTGATGTCTTAATTCTTCTTTGTTGTGAGGTACCAAGAAGTTGTTTTTTAAAAATTAATAGTTGGGAGCAAGTTTTGACTAGAAGCTAGTGCATGTCTCTGTACTTCTGTCTCCGCCTTGTTAGGATGTCTTTGCTTCCTTGTTGTGAGATCATAGCCAAGGCTCCATAGGATACTTTAAAGACATTTTATAAGACAGTCTTACTCTCGCTCCTCAGATGAATGACTGCTACACTTTTTCTTCGATCTGAGATTGACTGTGAAGAATTTATTTGAAGTGCTATTTTCCTGTCTCCAGAGCTCACAGGAAGAAGTGAAGGAGACAGGAGTAGGGGAGGGTGAAAATAGGGACAGGTGGAAGCTGTAAAAGAAATCTCAGAAAAATGATCATACAAGGCGATAGCCAAGCTTTACACAGTGGTTATATTACAGGTAGTTATAAGTGGATAAATATGCTTTGCTCTTTTATTTTATTCTGTCAAATGTTAATTATTTTGCTCACCTCCCAGGAGGGGTGAAATTATAGCTGTTTTGGTGAGTTTGACACTGTTTAAAAACATTCTTGTTTTACTTCTTTAGTTTTAATCTGCTTCTATGCTTTTTAGTTGTTGCATAGTTATTTGTGTTCAAATAAAGTCATGTATGTATTTTATTAGGCATCAAAATAGGTAAATCTGTTTGTTGTCTGTGTGTTTTCACTATGTAAGGGAGGACCCAAAAAGACTGGCAATCAATTGTAAAAGACAGTGTATTAATGCATAGGGAGAAGTGGTTGTTGTCCTGAAGATGCAGCAGCAAGGCGAACAGACTCAAGTTGACGTGACCAACCCAGCAAAACACTGATTCTCTTTCCTAGCCTCCTGTCATTGCCCTGACAGCTGCATCTCTACTGTTTTTTACCTGATCTTATTTTATTCCCAAATTACTGAGAACTGCTTTTCTAGGCTGGGAAGTTTCCACATCAAAATTCCAAGGAAAGTGAATTCTACTTCCCTTGATATAGCTAGGCCCCTCCTCAGTTTTAGAAGTGGTCCTAGGAAAATCAGTGTAGATCTTTGGGAGATAGCCTGATGTCTTGTTTTTCCAGAGTGAGATAGTGTGGTAAAAAATGTCTTTATAAAATACACGTTACCTCTTTCTTTTCTGTAGTTGTTTTTCTTGCATTCATGTTTTTCTGTATCTTATAATCATGAAGCAACTTTTCCCTACCTGCTTCTTTTTTCCTCTTTTTTTTTTTTTTTTCCCTCTTTTTTCCTACAGAAAACTCCTTAATAGTTTCTCACTTCATTTTCCTCTCTTCACAGATTTTTCTCCTAATCTTCTTCCCCCATCCCCAGTCGGGAACCTTCCTTTATAAGTGTGGAAACAGGATAGAGTGATGCAATGTGTTCAGAAGCCTGTGTTTTCTTAATCTTCAAACTTTCATATAGTTTTTCCACCCTATCTTCGCCATGGCATACTCTCTCCTTGTTTCTAACAAGTATGCAAGCAAGCATGTACTTTTTTTAAGCATTTTCTCTTTGCTTCATGACTATTTTAATGCAAGTATACGTTTTCTAAGAGAATGTGAGCAAACTCTCTTAGTGCAAGCAAGCATGTACTTTTTTTTTTTAAGCATTTTCTCTTTGCTTCATGACTATTTTAATGCAAGTATACGTTTTCTAAGAGAATGTGAGCAAACTCTCTTAAGAGAGTTTGTGTGCCCTAATTAATTATTTCAGTGCTACCCTTGAAAAGGTATGAGACCTTCTAGAATTATGATTGGTTGATGTAATTTTTTGCATAACTGCACTAATTTTTCCCTATAGGTTTCAAGGCCCTCCACCTCCAAGCAGTACAGGACCTTCCTATCCTCCCTACAGTCATCAGTCACAGCCAGCCTACCCAAATACTGCGCCCACTTCATCTACAGCACAACTTGCTAACCAGCTCAGCAGCATGCAGATAAATAGCTATGGTAATTAGTTTAAGCTGATCTGATTAACTTTTTCCCAGTTAAAGCTATTAAGACTATCAAAATTAGAAACTTATTATAAACTTCTATATAAACAGAAAATGAGATCTTTGACCACTATCATTTGCCGAAGTTGTAAGATTTTTTTTTCTGTCGTATTCCTTAAATCAATATTCTTGGGATAATTCTGAATTGATGTTTGATGAAGCTTCTGTAAAAGCCAGCTATCTTCTCAGGCACTTCTCAAATTACTTGTTGATTACTTGTTGCTTGTCAGTAACAGCCAAGGCATTAGCCAATAATATGCAGACAGGGTTTCATTTTTCTCACCTTTTTAGAGTTTCTCTCTGTTTTGAAACTATCTTATTCTTTTTTGTCCAAATCTTGTAGTTTATTTTTTCATTTAATTTTATTTCCGTTTATTTTGAGGTTAAAACATCTCAAACGTGAGCCATGAGCTAAAGATGTGATCATGCAATTCTTACATGTAAATTACTTCTCACCACTGATTTTCTGGTTTGTTGTATCTGTGTGTCCTGAGTATTTCCTGGGGAAATTTACCATTTCATTTAAATGGAGTGGAATTCAGTTAGCACCTTGTTTTGCTGAGGCAGTGTGTTTAGGAGGATGAATTTTTTAAAATGAGGATCACTCTAGTGGTTATCTTTGTAAGATGTGTAAACAGTTCAGGCTGCACTGATACGATATCACTGTTCCCACACTGGCTTTATGATTTGCTGATTTGACTTGAATGAAACCTGCATAACTACCATAGGTCTGACCCTCTGTTTGTACAATTGCTTGTGAAAACTTACACCTTATTCACCTTAGAAAAATTGATTTAGACTCAAATTCAGCATTGAGATACTGAACTGCAAGTGCACAATTAACTCAGACCTTTTTATGCAGGATGAGGTGTGACCCAGCCCCTCTAGAGCATTTAATGAATAGCAACTCATATTATTTAGAGCAATTTTTCTTTCTTTCCTGCTTTCATTATATTGCCTTCAGCAATAATTCTGTAAAAAATAATCTTCCTTATCTTGTTACACATTGGAAGGCAGGGGTACCCTTCAGATCACTGATTCTTTACAACTCTGCCTCTGTGTTGTGTTTTGTTCTTCTTTCCTTAGCTGTAAGTCTAAGTTGGTGTAGCTTGACAGAGTGCTGAAATTCACAGCTTGTAAAGCTACTGGAGTGATGTTTGTTTGTACCAGATGAGAACCTGAGCTCCCGTTTTGCATGTGAATTTTTTTTTTTCAATGTGTCTAACAGAAGATGCATTTCAATAATCGTATATTAACACATTGGTCCTTTTGCTTCAAACCTAATTTTGGTTATTTTTTTAACTTTCTTGAAAATTATTTTGCTTTGTCTTTGGGGAGAAGCTTGACTAAAAAAATGTAAGTTTTGTGAAGTAATAAGTCTCAAAGGGTCCTCTTAATTCTAATTGGAATCTGGATCTTATAAACAACAAACTGTTCCCCACTAGTATGTACAACGTAATTGCCAATTCATCTTTTTGCATCAAAAACAGAAGATGGTTGTAAACCAGATAAAATTAGTAGATTTATTTTCCGTCAAACCCATCATGGTGAAATGCGAATAGCAGACTAACAAAAACATACCACATAAGAGAAATTGGTTATTAAAAAAAAAATGTTGTTTCACATTATAAGATAAAATATTATTTCAAAAGCAAATAGTGATTTATGTGTATTTTAATCAAGAATTGTCAAAGGTTGGCTTCCCTCTCTCTTTTCTCATCCACCCCAGCTGCAGGGTTTTATTGAAAATAGAGCCAAAAGAAATAAAATTTAATGTCTGAATCAGTTCAGACTTAAATTTTGAGGTCAGATTTGTTATGTGAGCAGGCATTCAGGATCCCCCTAATGCAGCATTGTCAGTATGGGATACAATATTGCAAATAGGTTGTAAATGTATTGAGCAGAAGTAGAACCTCCCACATACCTATTAGGTTATCATTTTTGACTCAACTGACATAATTTCTTGCTCAGGTCCTGGCACTACTCCGAGCTCTCGCATGTCTTCTGGGCCTCCAACATCTTTTCAGGGTCTACAACTACCACCACCAACCCAGCAGCAAATCACTTTACCACCTGGATCACAGGTTCCTCCACCAGCAAATAACATGAATGGCCTTTGTGCTCAACCATCGTTGCCTCCTATGGCCAGACAAGATGGAATCCCTGGACCTGTCCCCCCGACTTCTAACTTGCAACAACTTTCAGGACAGCCTCCAGGGCCTGGATATCATCCTCAGCCAGGTAAGGAAGGATCTTGGTTAAGTAATTGAAAACAAAACATGCATGGAGAATCAATGGTGGAACTGTAATCATTCCTGGTTGATGTTCTTTCTGCTAACTTGGAAAAATGAAAATTTAATCCTCTTTTTGTGGAATGGAAATGTTGACATTGTCAGTCAGTACCTTCAAGGCAGGTTATGCTTTTGCTCAAAAGTGTAGCACTCTGTTGAGACTGCAACAAGAAAAATTACATTAATTTGGATAAGGAATAGAATTATTTGGTTATTATAGAGAGAGGAGTTTTTCTTATACTCTGTAAAGGTATAGAGTGCTGTCTGTCATAAGCAGCACTCAAAAATGCTTTACTATAGCAGTAAAGAATTGTAACTGAATACAATTATTTCACCTGACACAGGTGAGTAAAACAGTTATTTTGACAACTAGAAACCCAGCTAATGGGATCAGTTGCATTGACTGATGTTAGGGGAGAGATTCTCACTGATGTAATGGCCTAGTTTGAGTAGTTGTGGTAATCTCTACTAACTGTCCTACTTGACATATACCTGAAAACTTTGGAGCCAAAGTTGTCACACCTGGCTTAACTTTAAAACACAGGCTGTGTGGACTAAAGTAATCCATCTCTTTTACTTGATGAAAACAGAAGGGAAGGAAAAGCTATATTTAGCTGAGTAAGAATGAATTGTATGTCAAAATTTGATGCTAAAAATTGATAAAGCAACTTAAATACTTCAAAGGAATTGTCATTTGTAACTCTACAGCAAACTACGGTCCTCAGATGGCAGGATCTCAGCTGTCTTATCCTGGTGCTTTTCCTGGGGGTCCGGCACAACTCGCAGGTCCGCAGCAGAAGAAACTTGATCCTGACTCTATTCCAAGCCCAGTAAGTGATGTAGCACTAATTTTTTTTATCTTAAATGCACTAGAAATTTACTGTTGTAAAGGAATGACAGTGCTAATATTGTATTTATTTTAGTTGGTGGGGGTTTTTTTGTAACAGAAAATTGCATTTACATGGCTTGATTCACAAGTTACCTTCCAGTTTTTGCAGTTTCTTAATTACATACAATTTTGTACTCTGTGCTGTCAGATTTGGATAAATTGGTGCATAACATAAATTTTAATACTGAAGAGGCTTCATAATTTTACCTAACGTGGGAAATACCCATGACTCCAAATGCTTTAATAGGAATTCTCAACAGGATTCTTAGTATGACAGTGAGCAGTACTGAAGGATTACTTATGTTCACTGCAGTTTATCACCTTTCCTTTTCATTCTGGAAAGTGAAGGCTTAAATTTAGCAACAGATAGATGCCTAAGTAGGATTTGTGCAAAATAAAGGTATATGGACTCTAAAACCGCAATCCTGGAAATGCTGAGAAGTCCCATGTTCAAAAGCTACCTCACTGTTTGATTTCAGGAGTTTCCCAGGCAACTAGAATTTTTTACCTGAGCACCCCTCCAGTTGCTGCAGGCTTGTGAAGATTTCAGTAGCTTGGAATATACTTAAATATTATACTTAATAAGCTTCATACAAGTTGAAAAGGCTCAGCTGTTGAAGCACACCCAAACATGCACTGGTGGGACAGTGTCTCCTCTTCTTAGAAAGGTGTTAGAGAAAACAAGGTTATGGTTGTGTCCATCTTTCTTTATTAAAGCAGGTTAATTGTTTCCCAAAGGAATAGCTAGTCAGATGCAGGTTGCATTTAACTTCTTTATTGAGAAGAGCTGATTGAAATAGAGGGAGAAAATGTGCTGAGCTCATGGGGAAAAGACATTCTGATGCACACACTTATACTGGTTCTGGCAATCATATGAACAGGTCAAAAGGTCCTTGGAGAATCGGGATTCTTGAAGCAGGCTGCATCCTGCAGCTTTGACCTAGGACTTTCTACTTAAAAAAAATGTATTAACCACACACTGTAAGCTAGCCTGGGTGAAGGACTCTTCCGCTTCTCTGCTGAGGCAGTATTGCTGTACGGGAAAGAATCTGTGTTTCACTGAGATGAGGGAAAAGCATTTGTGTAAAACCTGACACTGTCTAGTAGAGAACAGCCCTGCTTCCTTAAATTGGGCTATTCTTTTGCCTTTATAGAAAATACTAATTGGTTTTATCCAGTGATGGTTTTGATGTAAAATCCACAAAATTTTCAAAAAATGCTTGTTGATAGTCACTTAGAGGTTAATGTATTGCAATTGCCTCCGCTTAAAAGCAGTTTTCAAGTTAAATATAACTGAAAACCCTAGTGAAAAAACCTGGAGTGCCTAATTAACAAATTCCTTTAATTGATCAATCGTTCATAGTGTTTCAGTATGGTGCTTTTTACATAAGATGGACAAAATAGTCTTGTCTAATTAAAAAAAAAAACGGAAAAAGTGAAGGTGGAGAAGGAGGTCTGGCATGAAAGCATGGACTGATGTCTTGTTTCAATTACACATGTAGAATAAACAGCCTTGACTATGACAGCGATGTTAAAATAGGTTAAAAGGTTTGTTTAAGCAGCACAGAGAGGATCAAAATGACATGTTTAAAAGAAACATGATCTGGGTCAACGTCTGTAAAGGGCAAAAAGCTAAATCAGAATGAGGAATAAGTATGACCATGTGTATTTCTCTTGTTATATTTACATTATATAATTACAGTAGTGTTGCCAGATAAATTTACTTCTTATCTGTAGCCGTTGTTGATTTATATTTTCTTACATATGTTAGAGGTTGATACGTGCTCTGACAACTTCTATGAAAACTAGCATCTGGGCTTTGTCAACAATTATTTCCACGAACAATGATATATTTAGGTCAGTTAACTGCAGAATGCCATGGCGCATTGATCCTTTGCAGAGCTAAGTCTGAAAGTGGTTTGCTTTCTTCATCCAGTGGACCTTTTTATAGCAAAACCTTTTTCCTTCTAATACAAGAGTTAGCAATAAGCGTACAAGCCAAGGAGGCAGGGAAAAGTAATCAAGCAGAAGATATAACAAGCTCTCTGAGGAATGTATTGTATATTTAAATTGCAATACAAAAAATTTATTGAGAAAAATAAAAGTTACAGGCTTCAGATTATTTCCAGTGTGTTAGGAAATACCTCTTGGACAATGATCAATAGACTCTATGTAACTAATTTTGTTTTTTGTCTCTGTTTGCTTTCCGACAGAGGCTTCTGAACTTCCCTAGCTATTATTAGAAATTCATGTGCAGTGTAAAGCTACAGTTCCATGTGATACTAGCAGCAGTGGCAAAGCCAGTTTCAGAAATTCATTGTCTCATTCCTTTTGCGTCTCACAGCTGTTCAGCTACACTCTAAACCAGATTCCTGAAAAGATACCTTTTTTGAGGGAAGAGGAGGAGTAATGGTATCATCTCAATGATCTGGTTTATGGAGTGAAACAAAATACAGCTTTAAATAACTTCATTTATATCCTGAAAAGTATCAAACTTAAACAGTGATGAGGGACTGTGCAGAAATGGCAGGGGAGGAAGTGCAAGGGAGAGGAATTTGTTTAGTAGTAAAGCCAGCTTCATGAGCATTTCTTGACATTACACTGTAAATTGCTATAAACTAGGCTTCAACCACGGTAAATCTGTGCATGATCAGAGCTACCTCACTTTAATAAAAGTTTTCTGTGACTGCTCTCCTTTACTTTCGTTCTAGGAGGAAGCTCACAACATGGTAGTCTGACCTAAAGAATGAGAACGCTGAGCTCCAATGCTGAGATACTACCTAATGGCCAGCAAGGAGGCCATTTTCTTAGGAGTTTAAATTGCTGCTTTCTAAATGGCAGTTCTGAAATATAGCTCAGCTAGCAAGATCATATATTATGTAGGTTATTGTTTATTTCTTGGCTACCCTGTGCGTGGAGCCTAGTTGGGAGGAATGAGGGCTAACCCCTCCAACTGTTGCAATCTGATCAATTACCTGTACGTTCATTTATGAAGAACTATGTATAACTATGGTTATACAAAAGATAATTTGCGTTATGTGGCATCTGAGTAAGGTGATGCAATCTTGCACTTCAGTTTTTATCTGGGAGAATGGAAGGCCAAAATCACTAACAAAGGCTTTATTACAGCACCCGCTCTCCTGGCTAGCCTCTCTTGAAAAGGTCTGTCCTCCTAGCTGTCAAAATACTTACTCTAAAAACTGATTTGTTTACTGTATATAGGTCTTATCCACCCTGACATGTAGTGTTACCCCTGAGTTCCAACAGTCAGCTGCAGTTGTAAATGAGTTATACTGTTCAGCTGTGTGTATAGTTTTTCTAGTTGTGTCTCAGAAGCCTGTATTACTAAGGGGCATGGTGTAGGGGATGACTTTGTAGAGTAGGGTAGATGGTTGGACTCGATGATCCCAAGGGTCTCTTCCAACCTAGACAATTCTATGATTCTATGATTACGATGGGTTTATAGCACCTCTGTGTAAGATAATGTCAATAGTGTTACTTGATGTGGATCTTAGCATAACTGTGAATGTAATTAAATGCATGGCTTACCTTTCTCATACTGTTCTTGCTTCTTATTCATCAGATTCAAGTAATTGAAAATGATAAGGCTTCTAGGGGAGGGCAGATCTACGCTACAAACACAAGAGGACAGGTTCCTCCTCTTGTTACCACAGACTGCGTAATCCAAGACCAAGGTAACTGTCCTTCTTACTGATTTGGGAGTCTTTCTACATGAAATAGAAAAAAAAAAAAAAAGAAAAAGACTAAATCCTCAAATTTCTCATCTGAAAATGATGCTCCTTACTTACTCTAAATTGGACATGAAATAGGAAACTCTCTTTAAAGAAAAAAAAAAAAGGGAGGTTGCGGGGAGAAGTGAGAGTTAAATTTTTATACTTTGGGTTAGCACCTCCTATACCCTTCCTGACCTTAAAATTAATATGGATTGTTGAGACAACTTTTAACTTAAATTTTTTCGATGTTTTAAATTTCAATTGAACGTTTTGGATTCTTCTGAAATTTTAAAGCAATTTAAAATTGCTAGAAGAAGCAATGAGACTAACACTGTTATGTTTTAAGATATGAATTTTGGAAAATTCTATTCAAGCAATAGGGGCAGCATACAAGCTGTCTACTTAATTTTTTTCCTTTGGCCAGTGTATCTGTCTTTGCCTCTGCCTAGAGCCTGAAAGTACAATATTCCATGTGCTGCTCTTGACAGCAAACTTGGTATTTTAATACAGATTAAATTGATGGTATTGAGTCCAGCATTCACTTAGCAGTGCTTGGATAAACTATATAAAATATACAAGCATATCAAGACTTTTTGGCATTATCTGAGAAAGGAGTAATGCAGTTCTGATGAACAAAGAAATTCCTTTCAGGAAACTGAGCATAAGTGCAGCTTGGTGGTTAAAAAAGGAGCATAAGTAAGCCAATTTCTGAACTCCTGTTGTCTTTCAGTGCTCATCTGCAGCGCACAGCAATTTTGCATTGAGGGAACTGAGCTAAGTGTGCTCCAAGAAGTGGTGTGGTGATTTTAGCGCACTGTTTTGCAAGCTAAATGAACATGGTGATTAAACACAGGTGTACTAGTTTCTGAATCAGAGCTGGCTCATTAGGGTGGTCATAACAGTAGGTATCAGTCTGCAGCATTTCATTATATACAGCATTGACATTTCCACTGGGGATTTCATCTATATTATTTTATTTTATGGTCTTAGAAACTGTATGTTTCAAACTAATCTCTATTGAGATTCTTATTGCAAATAATTGTGGTGTTTTTCTTGATATGTTTAAATCTCTGCTTTAAAGTCAAACAGCAAGGAAAGGTTTACCCACAGGGAGGGGCAATGAGCTGACAAAGAGGAGAGATGGGCAGAAGTTTGCATAGGAGGAAAAGAAGCAACGTGTTTAACTTGGCATATGCACTTGTTGCTTTATGTTGTTTTGATTTTTCTGGTTTGTGTTTGGGACAGGTGGGTTGCTTTTAACAGTCTTTCATTCTGCATGCTATGTTGGGTGTTTTAGGCCATGCCAGCCCTCGTTATATCCGATGTACTACCTACTGCTTCCCATCATCTTCAGATATGGCCAAACAGGCTCGCATTCCACTGGCAGCTGTCATCCAGCCTTTTGCTACTGTTCCACCGAATGAGGTAAGGACTAGCTGAATATTAGTCCTATGTGGTTTTGTCTACTGAATACTACAAACTTGTTCTTGGTTCTTGATTGGATTGGGGTTTTGCCTTTACCTGTAAAGGAGTAAGAGAGTAGAGAGGTGACAGAAGACTATGAGATGCACTTGGGTCATGATACAACTTCAAGGGATAAAAATCTTTGTTTAGAAAAGATACAAGAGTGACAGCTGTGTGCCCTGAACCGCTAGGTTCCTGGTGTTGCCCCAACTGCCTCTAGTTTATTCCAGCTTTGTCAGTTGCTTGCTCTGCTGGAACTCCATAGGTGTAGGTATAGGCATTAAAAGAGGATGACCACAAACTGTATCGAGTTAATTTTAAGACATGGACTGTTAACATTTTAAAAATGTCAATTTTTGATTCAGTTCTTTAAAAATAATTAAATTTCACAACAGACTGAGAAGATAATGGTATTTTCTATTTGGATGACCTGAGTCATAGAAAGAAGACTAATGTAGCCACCCATTTTTGGCACTCATTTGGATGCACTAACCTTATTAGTTCCTTTTCTCATTTTACCATCTCTAATAGCCCTTTGCATTCTGAAAATATCCCTAGTTCACCTGCAAAGTGTTTTTGCAGATTGGCAGTATTCTGTGGTCTTAAAACAGTTACCCAAATTTTGTGTCATCTCCAAAGGATTGTATCTGTAGCAGGGATAAAACTAGTTCTGAAGTGCAGCATTTATCTGCATCATTTATCTATAGGATCATTTTATTCTTCAGCTCCTGCCTCTTCCATTGAGCAGCTTCTAAGTTCTGCAACAAAGGTCTGCAGAAAGCATTTCCTTTTTGTTTGCTGCACTAATTGACTTTCAGAGCACTGTTTGCTGGGAAAAAACCAGGGATTTCATGAAAGTTGTAGCATTTGATTCTGTCTTCAAAAACTCCTCATAAAATATATGCAGAGAAAAACCTAATGAAAGTTGCACAGACTTTCAGCACTTGGTTTTGCAGTCTTTGATTTTTCTTTAACTTTGTTTTATTACTTGTAAATTCTTAAGGTTTTTTTTAAAAAATATGTTGGAAAAAACCAGATGTTGTTCTTTATCAGGATGGATAACTTCCAATCCAACAGACCTCTGTAGTTTGAATTAGGAGTTTTATTTTAGCAGGGTAGTATGTAGTTATCTTCTCTATGGTCCACAGGGAAATAGGATGTATTACTTATGGTTCTGCAGATATTGAGTCTCACTATTTATCTGCTAGACAGCAATTTTGGGTTTTATTCCAGTTCCTAAGGAAAATGTGCAGACTTGGCTTGTTGCCCCCCTGTATTTTCTCCGAGGTGAACTCTGCTGTTGCTTCTCCACCCCTTCTCTTTACCAGCCAACCTTTGCCCTTTACTGCCCTTTATCCCAGTTTCTGTGCCCAGGTGGCACTTACCGATTCTGCTTTCATGTCAGCCCTTCATCTGTGTGTCTCACTTTCAATCTGCCTCTAGTTATTTATGATCCCAATGCGTGGTTTCCCTGTCTTATGCATAGTGTTTGGATAGGGATCAATGAATTGCTAAAACCTAGATTTCTGCTGAATATGTACATTAGCAGTATCTACAAACACTTGTACTTGGCCAAGTTCTGGAGGGTTTTCCCAGGGTTGGCAGAAAGATGTACTCGGTGACCCACCAGTTCTGAAGTGTTAGTGCTTTCAAGCTGTTGGAAAGGTCAGTGGAATTCATTAATCTGTAAAGAGCAGTATATGTTTTCCCTAGCCTCTTTCTTGGAAGATACTAAAAAAACTCTGAAAAAGTTCTCTCAAAATTGGCAAAAATCCAGCGTGGAAAATTTTAGTATGAACAATTATAGCTTGGTAAAGTTATAAGAACTGAAGTGTTGCAGTAGGAAGTGCTCGGCAGTCTTAGCTGAGGCAGTTTTTCCAAGGCTTGCCTGTGCCCTTTGTCTTCACTGCTGCTGCCAAAATAAGATCTTGCTTTTAAGATCTCCTAATAAGAATGGTCTTCCATATTGGATTTATAACCACTTTAGTTAATTTGAAAGAACTGTTTGTTTTATAGAGGTAAAATACATTCAGGGACTTATTTGTGTTTCTGAATTTCCTAGTGTGGTGCATGCTGCCTGGAACTAGTGACTGCAAGGCACAGGACGTTCTTCATTTCAGAATATCTAATCTTTAAGTCTATCTGGTTGCCTTTAAGTGCCTTTTAACAATACATGCTCATCATATGCTACAGGGCTCAGTACAAAGTGGGAATCTGTCTAATCTCTTTATCTCTTGATAAACTGCATGTTGTACATAGTAACTGTTTAAAATAACTTTTGTTTTTCCTAGCTTTTCAATGAATAGTTTGTCTTCATTCATCTTTATTGCATCTTTAGCTGCAGATATGTCTCTGTTTCTGCAATTTCTAATACACTCAGTGTTAGCACCCAGAGAATTTCAGTTCTGTTTGTTTTCAAGGGAGGAGGAAGAAAAGCAATGGCTACAAGGGTTTTATGGACCATGGATGTGAAGTGGTCACAAATGGTTTATTTGGCTGGTAATATGGTTAGGAACAGCTGAGAAACTGACCTATCTCACTTGAACTGTAAGGACTTCAGCAAATCTACACAGTATACATAATCCATTATGCTGCATATTACATACACCATGCTTTTGTGTGTTAGTAAAGCCGTATGAAAATAGGTATGGGCCCTCAGGGTCATTCAAGTCGTAATAGACTTACGAGTGTTCCATATATATAATTCTTAATTGGTTTTTTGCTTTGATCATCACTTACACTTGAGAACAAATTTAAAATTGTATTTATAATATATTTGCATTTTCAGTTGTCTTTTGCCATAGAATTCATGTCTGTCTGTTGGGTTGGTTTTTTTCTCCTATGCCATTACTGTACTAAGGCAGTTAGAAACAAAGGATTCCAGCACCTCTGAAAGGCAAATTCAAGTTCATTAGTCACTGTGGATTCTTTTGGGGAAAGCAGTGTCTACACCTGGGGGCTGCTGTCCTATCTTCAAAAGTGTAGTGGGAACGTTAACATACAAAATGAATAAAAAAGTTTAACTAAGTCTGGTAAAAAAAACTGTCAGGAGCTGAGAAATACACAAACTTGAACAGGGGCATCTTTTGAAGACAGGTACAACAGATATCTCCATTTCCAGTAAAGAATAGGATGCAAATTATCCCTGTGGGAGAAAGTAAGAACACAAGTAAAATCATCACAGTGCTAGATAAAGGTGTTAAATGAAAATATCTCATGCATGTCTATGAATAAGTGTAAAGTGTTTTGTTGTGGAACCCCAAAACAAACAAAATTTGCCCCTGCAGTGGGAGAGAACAAATTCAAAACTAGAGAAATGTAGTGGATTGAAAAGATGATGATACTGTTGCTTTATACCCTGCTAAAAACTCTCCAGGCAATCGAGACCCAGTGGAGTGGTACTGTGTCTGAGAAGTTCCATAGTATCTAGAAGTCTGGTGGAAATTCTTATTTGAGAGGACACAAGACTGGTATAAATTAATACAAAACAAGATCTAAAAATATACCTATACCAGTAGGCTGCAATATCAGTCTTCACACCAAGAGAGGAAAGCTCAACTCCACAAAAATATATAGTTGAAAGTGTAAGAAAGATGTAACGCAGCTAAGATGCAGGATTTCACGTGCTTACATGTAATCTGGTAAAACTGCACAAAGAAAACTTTCTAGAAAAATGACTATAAAAATTTAAATAGTGAAACTGGCCACACTGAAGAAAAGTTCACAAAGGAGGCTTTGCTTCTGTAATGTTAAATCACAAGTCAGAGTGAATTTAAGATGTAAGTAGAGACCCTTGAATAGAGATCATTGTAGGGTTGTGCTTGATATCCCAAGAGCGGCTAACTTAGCAACAATGGGCGTATATGCTGAGCTTCAGGAGGGCAGAGCAGGTGAAAGGGATTTGTTCAGTCACACAGTCTCTCAAAGGTTACTACAAAAAAAACCTACAGCCAATCTAGAAATTTATAAACTAGTGAACATTACATATATGCTATATATCATTTGAAACAAAGGCTGTTAAAACATTCATGTCTTACCCCCCAGCACCAGTGTCTTAACAGCTCTAGACATTTCTGAATCTTATCTTAACCAAGTCCTTATTATTTCTCAAAAGTAACAGTTCATTTTCACTCTCCTGATTTGGATGATCTATGGAAAGTATTTGTTTGTTATAGATTGAGAATACAGTATCATTGTTTGACAGAACTTATTTTTAGTCCACTAGTGCTTTAGCAACAGTCTATAAAAATAAACTAGCTCTCACAGTTATCATCATAGACCAAGCCCTACATGAATTTGTTTTGGAGATGTATGAATGTTTCCAGAGCCTGAATAAACCATGTGATCTTGATTTAACATTTAATACTACTTGCTAGTTAAGAAAGTATTTAATGTTGTAAAAGCAAATATAAATAACTCCAAATAATTATCCATAGCTTTAAATATTTAAATATCTAAATTACCACCTTCTTTGCTCCTTAGTACTGTTTTGTGTCAAGATTCTCTACCGTGCTCTTTCCTGCTCTTTCCTATTTATATGAATTGTTTTTAAGAAATATTCATTGGTGGGACTTCAATATTTTACTTCTCATTTTCTCCTCCATTAATTAACTAGTTAAAAGATAAAACTGGAATGGAATTACTTCTCAGAAATGCTGATGTTCATGAGCTAAAAGCCATTTAACCTTTTGGGGATAGTGAACTTTGATGACCAGTGCAGCAGAGCTGTTTGGAAAGCCATGGTTTTCATCATTTTGGTTGGTTGGTTGGTTTTTTGAGAACAAAGTCAAGTACCAGAGGGTGAATTTTCTTTTAGACACCAAGTCTGCTCCTTTTGATTTTAAATAAGTCATTCAAATGTTAAATAAATAAGAAGAATTAGGGAAATCCCAACACTCTTGCAATCTACCCTGGACTCAGTGGGAACTCGGATTCTGCTGTCCATTTTCTGTAGCTAGTAAGAAGGGTGAGCAGGGTCTAGCTCTGGGATCACTCAGTTGTTCTCTGTAAAGTTTGTTTTTCTATTGCTGCCTTCTTTCTTTTTGGACACTGGAGCTTATGTAAGCAATTGGGTTTATGTACAGTTCAGTACATAAACTGTGTTCAGTACATAAACAGTACATACACTGTGAGTCTTTTTAGACAGGAATTGCATGTTTGACAGTAAAATTGTTCATACTATAGTAAGCTTTTTTTTTAAACGATCAAAAGGTGTTCATTTTAGGAAAACTTTCTGAAGAAAAGGTTCTGAAAGAGAGATTGGTGACACTTTTGCCCTGCTGTCTATTTTGAAATGTCTCATCCTTCTCAATGTTGGCTTGTAACTTGGTAACCCCCATATGTACTTGGGACTTGACATAAGTGAGATTCCTCTTCGTATTCACAACTACTGGAAATGAATTATCAGAGCTCATTGAATGTTTAATGACCTTTTTCCTTTGTGTAGACTTCATATGACCCTTTATATCTAGGTTATTAAAAATTAATTAATGTCTGTTGACAATACTGGACTTCTCTCCAGTGTAGGTAACAAAAGCTTCCTCCTTTCAAATGAGTATTCCACAGCAAAACTAGCAGGTGTTTACCAGTGAGGAGATAATATTTTGCTATATCTGAATTGTAAGTGGGACAGATTGCTTTGTATGTTCTGGTCTCTGGATTGTCCAGGATCCAACAGAGAATGATTTTGTCAGTGTCTTTGGGGTGCACTATCAAAGTAATCTATGCTAGTTGTCGTGTTTTTCTAAGACACAGTGAGAGTAGAAGCCCTGCACATGTTATATAATTTAATAGTTAGGATGCTTGGTCTGATGATGTTTCACCCTCCAGGAAAGATGCTTTTTCACTCTCCAGGAAAGATGGACTGACTACCAAGCTCTTTCCGAGTTTGTACAGAAGAATTTGTTGCCTCTGTTTAGACTTCCGCAGTTGGAAGTTGGTGGGCCAGAAAGAGAGCACGTGCACCAATACCATGCTGCAGATTACAGCTAGGCCAGTTAGTTTAGGGATAGCGCCATGCTACCAGACATTCTTTCCTGTTCTTATGATGGCCTTGGTATTTTTACAACCAATCCATTGTTGAGCTATTTGGAACAATCAATGTATACGGAGACTGTCAGGTAGCATAAACTTACTGGTAGGTGTGAACCTAAGGACTATTTCTTCCATTTTCCAGATACTAAAATAAAGAAGTTGCATCCTTGTTGATGGCTTCATTTGGGAGAGAACTGTGAGATTCCAGTCTCATAGTTCAAAGTCTGCCTGGGCTATGGAGCAGGATGCTACGTGACGATCTTTGTTGCTTTATCAATACTGATTTTTTGGGGTTTTTTTCCTTTGTGTTGTGTTTTTGTTTGTTTTTTTTTTTTTTTTTTTTTTTTTTTTTTTTTTTTTTTTTTTTTTTTTTTTTTTTTTTTAACTGGCTAGTGCCGGGTTAATGTCTGGAGTGCCTGACTCTCTCATGGATGCTATGGAGAGCCCAGAACTCTCAAGCATCTTCAGGTCCCTCACCCAGAACTGGAGGCCAGTGCCTGTAAGCTAGGTTTCACAATGCCTAATTTAGAGGTTCATAAATCCTGTATTAGATGAGGCTTTCTTTATGGAGTACGCCCCGTGCTAGTCTGCATTTGGTAATAAAGCATTTGAAATTGGATAGCTTCCCAAGACTTCATCATCTAGGAGAAAGTTTTTGTTTTTTTTTTCAATTATACTCTGTAACTAGAATGAACTTTCAGAGCCAAATTTAGCAAAGGCTTTTGCAGCAAACCTTTTCAATTCAAGTAATTTTCCTGTTTTGTGGTGGTGGGTTTTTTTTATGCCTTTTTGGTTTTAGCATACATTTTAAAATATTCTTAAAGTGTACTTTTAAAAATATTTCTGTAGTCTGTTGTTTCATGCACCATTGTTACTGGGGTAAGGAGGTAATTCTGAAAGAGATGAGGACAGTGACTTGAAAATTTGACATTTATATAAACCTAACTCATATTGTAATCAGAGTTCCTGGATAATTTCTTACAAAATTGAAATTTAAACTGGGAAAATGCCTTTATAAAGATACTGTAATTAGTTTCTGATCAGTTGGAGACTGCGTCTGTTCTTCAGAATGGTAATAGCAGAAGAAAAATCCAACTAAGCAACAGTATATATAGAAGGGATATAAAAAGTAACATTCAGATCCATTTACTTAGCTGGCCAACAATATTGATAATTTGTTTTGCCAACAAAAATGACACTGAAAAAAATACTTTAGCTATTGCTAGATGCCTCTGTAACTCAAAATGACTGCTTGAATGGCATCTGCCATTCTGCGTGTGTGTTTTCCTCTATGGACTGCATGTTGCTCTCCTGAAATGATTTTTGTCTCCTCTTATGCACTGGCCAAAGGTGACTGTAGCAACAGCAGTAAATTAAACATTATAAAACTGGGCAAGCTCTAATGTTAAGTTGTCAGAGATGTTACTCAAGTTACCTAGGAAACTTCAAAGAGTCAGAACACTCTGGCATTTAGTAAGTTCAGGAGGAAAAGTTTGTGTTTTGCTTTTTAAACTGAAATTGTTACAGCATTTTCAGTTTATATGAATTATACTTATCTATATTAGCGCAATATTTTATTTTGATTGCAACCATGTAAAGTGGGTAATTACATGGAAAAAATATTTTTTTTAAAGTTGAATAGGAAGGTGATATTGGGTGGGGAGGTTGTGGTTGGGTGGTTTGGATTTTTTGTATCAAACAAACGTTAAACCAAGTTACATCTATGGGCCCAATCACAGCAGGTTCTAGTGCTGTCCTGTAGAAAAACTGGAGAGACAAAGCTTTCCTTTACGGAATGTCCCTTCACTGATTCTGTGGGAAGGGAAGCTCCTCTTCTTGAAGGACAGGAAATAGGTGGAGGGAGCTGCTTTTTCATATGGTGTTTAACAGAATTTGATAATCTATGCTTGCTAAATAGAGGCATAGAATACCTCCTCAGCCCTAGAGCAAGGAGCAATAGAACAGGTCTGTGCCCTTCACAGAATTGCTTAGCTCATAACTCAGTTTCACACAGCCCTGTACTTGTGACACTCAGCTATAGCTCAGTGTTAATAAAAGAGGGGAGAGTGGTTGCATACACACACTATTAATGTTTCAGTGCTGCTTTTTGTTCACATAACAAAAAAAAAATCTCCTTATACTTTGTAGTTACTCCTGTGGTAATTAATTGGTTAGCTATAGTTAGCTTGTGAATAGCATGACACTTTAAGTATGCCCAGTGCTTTCTGATTTCAGTGGAAATAAATTAATTAGCCTTAGAGGCATCTGTACTAATAAACATTGTTCAAGAAGGCCTGCAGGTAAGCATAAGTATCTTATTCACCTCCAATTAAAAACACTCCTAAACTTGGATACGCTTTTTTCTAATTGAATTTCCTTTCTTTGATATGTTTGACTATACAAAAACAGGAGCAAGAGACTTCCTGTTGTAGAAAGTTTTCAAAAATGCAAACACAGGTAGTCAGTATAAAAATGTATATGTATATATACACACGCATGTCTGTCTACCCACCTATATGTGTGCGTATGTGTATGTATAAAAAGAAAATCCCACATATTTGGTCTCTAAATTTGACGATAACCCAGCCCCAATCCAAAGTTTGGTTTTGTTTTTGTTCTTGCTATAAAGACATGAGTAACATTGATAATGTTCTTCTTATGCAGAGTTTAATCTAGGAGAAGTGTTGCTTCAGAAATCACTGTGCTAGGTTTAGATTTATATACAAACTTAAAGATTTCGTCCTTAAACCTAGAGCTGCATGTTCCACAAGCACTATTTGGAGTGTTACTTGATTGGCTATCCTAAGGATATTCTAGAGCATGTTAGAAACAGTCACAGCTGTGTTTGCATTAAATGGTATTTGATATGCCAATTTACCCTTTATCTTTGCATGTTATAGGCTGGGCCTGTATTTTGAACGGTGGTCTTAGATTTACCATTTATTTCACAATCTTGAAAATTTTTATGTGAGGGTAAACCAACGTGGATGTGGCCATACTGCACAAGTAAGAGACTTGGCCTGTCAAAAAGCCAGTAGTATTTGGAGCCCAAATTCTGTCTGCTATTTTGAAGATCCTCTGGAGCACTTCTGCAGTGATCTGCAAAAAATAAAAATGTTGCCTGAATGAGGTGTCCTTAAGGTGTCTAAAATATATTGCTAAATATCTTTTATTTTGTTCTGTGCTGAATGAATTTCAAACCAGACAGAGAAAAATCACTGAAAATCAAACTTCTGTTTTCATTGTGAAACTCCTGTGATCAATAAAGCTAGATACCCTCGCTTGTAATTACTACCTACCATTTTTGTGGAGAAGCCTCCTAAAACCTGTTATTTTTCAATAGTTTTACAGCTAGTGTAATAATCATGCCTAAAAATCTCAGCCAAGGACTGCAGTGCTGGACCATCAGTGATAGGGATATGTGGGAAGTGGAGCTGTGGATTAGTACAGGCATGAATCCGAGACCTCTCATGTGATTGAACGTGTGCGTATCGCCCTCAAGGGTGCCAACAGGAAGTGTGGGGGGGGAAATGACATGACAACGATAACACTGTCCTAGGGTAGTTTTGTCTGTCTCTTACACCTTCCCTTGTTCCCTTTTTGTGTATGTGCCACTGCACCAGTGCATCCCACTCTTGCTAGGATGAATATAGACTGGGCTGAGACAGGTCTTGCTTGAGACCTGATTGTTTTAAAGTGCTAACATTTTGAAAGTCTGTTGTTCAGCACAGTTTTTTCATTATCCAATTTCACACTGCTGCTTATATCATCAGTTAATCCTGGCTGCTGACCTTCACTTGAGATACAGCATGTCCGTACATCCAAATAACAGTCAGCACTTCAAAGCTGAGAAGTGCTGGGGAGTGCTGACTTGTTAACGCTTGGTATTCCTGGGATAACTTGCCTCTCCTAAACATGGATAGTACACCTTTTTCCTTTGTCTTCCCCCTGCCCCTCCCCACCGCTACCCGTATGATACAGAAGTTCTTAAGAAGTAAGCTAACTAATTTTGGTATTTCTTTACATCATTATTACATGTATTTTACCCCCATCCTCAAACTTTTTAAAATCCTCCTCAATATTGAGTACAGTAGCCTGTATTCACACTCTTCATGCTGCCAGTCCTATTCTGTTAGTTGCAGTAGTCCCCTTAAAAAGGGAATGCTGAGTAAGGATTTCAAGGATAGCCTGAGGTACGATCCACTGAAATCACTAACTGGTTTTCGGTTTGTTTTAGTACATGCTGGAGATCATCTCCCTTATGCAGTGTCCACTTGAAATTCAGCTACCATGCCATGATACTTTTTGCACTGCTGAGTACACAGGTGAACATTGAGCCTGGGTCTGGAGGGTTTTTGAGTTAGAAGGTTTGAACGTGCTTCTTGCATTTTCTTGTGATGAGTTAAAATCAGGATAGAGCCAAGAGATACTGCATTATGTGGTTGATGCTTCAGCAGTGCTGCAGTTATCCCAAACAAACAAAGAAACAGATGAAAAAGGACTGTTACAAAAAATACTTGAACCTGTTGTGAACCCTGCAGAGGAGATAGTCCAGATTGGCTTGAGTCATCAGCTGAGGAAACTGACAGTGTTCAACATCTAAAATCCAAGAATAGGCAAAATAATTTCTGTCTTCAGAGGGAATGGCTTCTGATAAAAGACAGTAGGAGCATCACAAAGGGAAATGCTTTCTTGACATTTTAATGTGAATCAGTAAAGCAACTCAAAGCCAAGGGATTATTTGTAGACTGGTTAATCTTTCTCAAAAGCAATCTATGATGATATAAATAAAAGAAAACAAACCCCTTCAGCGGTCCTAGGAAACAGAGACAGTTTGGTTCATGACCTAGTGTTTTTCCCAAAAACAGTGCTACATTTCAAAATTCTCTTTGATTATCCAGACGAGTTTTTTCCTCATCTTTTTGCTGTACTAATTAAATAAAATTAACTTGGGGCAGTGTTACCACACTTGGTCAACAGCCGCCTTCTCTGTTAATTAGAAAGTTCTATTGTATAGCAATCTTTAAATTTTCAGGTGAATATTTTACTAATTAGACTTGCATAATGTCAGTGTAAATAATAACTCTAGAAATACTGCCTTTCTGAATTTGTTGCCCTGGCAAACTGTACAGCTTATCTGTTTAATGAACTGTCTGGATGAATAGTTGGTGGGTTTTGTTCCGTTAATCAGCCATGCAAATACAGTGTCCAGTGTTCGCTGTAGATCAGAAGTACAGAATATTTTATTTGCTGTAGTACTACTGATAATGGAGTACGATTATAAGGAGTTTTAAGTTATAATAGAAGTCATCAGGAGTTACATATCTGTGTAGCTCTCCAAACCTGTGAGATATTTTTTCTTTTGAAACAAATAGCCCTTGTCTAAAGACGTCCTGAAATCTTAGATCCCCTAAATCCAGGGGTTTCATGGGGTGTGTTTTCAGAATTGTTTGCCCCTGAGATAATCTGTAGTTGAAAACACAGCTTGTCATGTGTAGTGTATAGTGTTACGTTGTGAGAGTGACCCTCTGTGTCTTCCAGCGGTAGTGTTCTTCAAAAGTGTATAGAAGGACTGGTGGCAAGTTCCTCCTCTTGTGGGGATGATTAAGGGTGTGATAGAGATACTGATCTAACTTAAAGCTACACTCATGGAAAAAGTTTGTGCGTTCCTCTTGGATGTACGCAAACTTCACAAGCTGTGTTGGGCCTCTCTTCAATACGATAACATTCCTGTTGCTTCAATACTGGTGTGTTAAATGCACCTAAATGATGGTAGAGTCAAACTAAGGGCAAAAACATAGTTTCTAATGTCGACATGTCACTGTACTGATAGGGTCTATGTCAAGGAGTGGACAGGAATATGTCTTAGCTGTGATAGGAAGGAAAAGGCAGAGACAAGGTACAGTGCCATCACATGTGGACGTTTGTCTTTCAGCACAGCTACAAAATGTTTTCTTGCAGCCCAGTCTGAGTGTCAGTCTGGCAATAAAAACAGATACTGTATATATTTTATTTTGTTGTGTGATAAATGGCTAATTTTCTTCAGTGTTTGCGTATGCCTCTCTTGTTCTCCAGAGACACACTCTCAGGATTTTTCTCGTTAGAATGCCTTCCCAGAGATATACCATGATCATCTTGAGCTTCATCACAGTCCTTACTCCTACATTATAATTTCCAGCTGTGGCTCTCATCCTGCAGTATGAATATCGTGATACTTTGCAGGCATCCCAAGGAACCCTCAGGAGTGTGTCAGGGCTTCATTTTTATAGCAAGAAATAGTAATCCAGCTCTCTCAGACTTTAAAGCGCAGGTTACAGTCCCTTTGGAAATTTTTATGGATGTATTTAATCTTGGAGCTGTGCCACCAATGTCTATCTATTGCTTTGTGATATTGTTCTGACTCCTGAGAGATGTTCTTGCCTGAAATATTTCCAAAATAAAACTCTTGCTATCACAGCTATATTTGGACTTATAGTGGGATAAGTTATGGTTTATCAGATAGGCTTTCAGGACTTGCACTCCAGCAGGACCCTGAGGTTCCACAGAAGGGAAAGTTTATGCAGGTCTCCTACAGCATTTCCCATCTCTTCTGCCCAATCCTTCTTTGCTTTAATTTAAAACTACAGTGTTCTTACTCTTTCCTCTTTCAGCTTACATAAAAGGAAACCCTTTTATGTGTCCCATTCAGATTTAGGCTGCCAAGTATTAGTTTAGTCATTGGTTTTGAGAAATATTTGTATTTTGATAGTGCTGGAATGCCAACAATCGATACCTAAGTGTTCCTTTTTGTGAGGTCTGTCTCGGTGCTCAAATAGATGGTCCAAATGGCAAATTGGATGAAGGTTTGTGAAGAGATGAGGGAGAGCAGAAGTGTAAGTGACAAGTCCACGAGTATAGCAAATGTCCAAATAGTTATGGTAGATACCTAACTTAATTCGCTTATTGGTGGAGATTTAAGAGAGGAGAGAAAGAAAATGCTGATACTTCATAGGTGAAAAGGCAAAAGGAGGAGTATTGCATTTGTTTAAAAAACAAACAAACAAAAGAGAAAAAGGATATTTATTTTATTTTGTCTTATTTTCCTGCTCCTGTGGGAGTTTGCCACTGACTTCCATGGGACTATAAATAGGTCTCTGCTTTATCTTCTGGTGCACAGTGACATCTACAGAGAATGGAGCACATCAACAAGACTTTCCCATTTAGTACTGTGTCTTTTTATGATGGTTTATCTTTTATGTATTCATTAGTTTAGACTTATTACTTTATTTTATGCCTTTCAATGCATCTAGAATATTATTTACCTTTGTACATTCCCCTGGAGATCTACCTTTTTAAAAAAACTTACTTTACCCTGACAGAAGTTATTTTGACAGTTGGAAATGCAATAGCATTTTACATGCCCAAACAGAAATTACTTTCTCTTGATAAGCAGAATATCTTCCAGGGTGTAATGCCCTGGAAGATTTCAGCTTTTTTGAGGTAAAATTTCTTTCACAACTATGTCGTACACATCAAGAAGTGGGGTTTTGGTGCTTATTGTCTGAGTGCTGATTCTGAAATACAGATAGTTTTATTATTAGATGTGTTCATTATTGATGTAATGTTTTAAATTATTTAAAGAAAATACTAAAATGCAAATACCATTTAATTACAAAAAATTCCAAAGGAATAAATCAATAAAGGTAAACATAGGGCTTTTTTTCAGGATTTTTCTTCGTGAGAATTCTATTCTGTGTAATTCTGTTGCATGCCTTTTTGGTTGGTTTTGCTTCACTGATTTTTCTTTGCTTTTTTTTTTTTTTTTTAAGTTCCTCTAAGCTCATTAGGAAATAAAAACAGCTAGCTTCTACATATGATTTTATTGATGTTTCATCCTTTATTTCTCTGGGCAGGAGAAAACAGAATCCAGCCTAGTATATGTTTACAGAACATTGCCTGTGGATACTATTTTCTTAAGACCTGGGCACATGTTTTAACTTCATGCGCTATGTATAGTCTCAGTAACCTCAAGACAACTATTTAATACATAAAGTTGAATATGCAGATAAATCTTTTCAAACATAACCCACTAGACTACTGAGGCTCTAACCCCACAATTTAAAATGGACTTTGTATTTTAAAAGAAACTTAAAGGGAGGGGAAGACTAAAATTTTCACTCCAAATATGAAAAGACAAGGAAAAAAACAATTATTTTTATTTCTGCTGTCTTTAAAAAGGTAATTTATTAAGTATGTGTAAGAATGGAGACACCTAGGCTCTGAGCTTCCTGGCATTTATTTTTTGATTGTTCTTGTTCATGCTTTTAATGTAAAGGTCTTAATTATGGTATTTCAAACTATGATCATTTGGGGGTATTTTTTCTTTCCTCTTGGATAATATTAAAAGTATCAAAACAACGTTTAAAATTATTCAATCAACATGTATAAATGCATCCGGAATTGTTTTAGTCTTGTTTTTTTCCTCCTACCAGGTCAGATACTATAATAATATTAACTGCAAACCAGATCCAGGCCTCATTAAACTAATACAGCAGAATGATAATCAGAAAATTGCCAAGTAATGAACAAAACCCAGAAGTTTTAAAACTTATTAAGCAATTGTGGCTGATGAGCAGGTTTTATAGCCAAGGCTTTCATGTCTGAAAAATGACCCTGATAGTTTGCCAGCTGACATTATTGGTTAATTTGTGTTAAACTAAGTTTTTGTAGAAGAAAGAACACAAAGTAGAATAATATCTCAGTGGAGCAGGAGGGAGCACTTAAAACCCATGTAGTAAAAATCTATTCTTATGTATAAAATCCTTGGCAAAAACCATTAAACCCTTTGGAGAAATAAATGAGTAAAATAGTCTCTGTAAAATATAAACAATAAAATATATGTAGGCAGTGAATGCTAGAAGGACATGAATGATTTTCTAGGTATTCAAAGACTCTTATGCCCCAATAAAAAATAAAGTGTATAACAGATAAAATATTTTCATTCCTTAAGAACAAACAGAATAATTTTTAAAAAGTGAATATACAAGTGATAAAGTTTGAGCATTTAAAGGCTGTCAGCATTTTCCTCTTTTAGAGATCTGTTATGTGTCCAAACTCTGGATTTCTTTTCTTATTCTTATGTTCAGAGTTTTTTCAGTTGGGACTGAAGGCAGTAAGAAAAAATACAAAACAGAGTTTCACAAATAATTGAGCAAATGTCAATTTTTATAGTGGTTTCAAGTATGACTTTTCTAGCATGAAGTATAATCACAGGAATCTTTCAATTGCTGCACAGTTATTACTGAAAGAGGCATCTGGAAAATGTCTTCCATTAGCTGTGGTTTTTGGCAGAGGCTATAAGCAAGCATGGTCAGTGTAATTAAACTGACAAGTGCTTGAGATGCTGTATTTGTTTGCCGTATGTACTTCCCTTCAATAAATATTAGTATTTCTTCTAAATCTCCTACTCCAGCTGGTGAACCTGACAACATTTAAACATCAGTATAGTCTGATGTGACATGGCAGCATTGGGGTGGCAGCATTTATACAAAATATTAGAAGCTTTCTTAGCAAATACCTGTTTGAGAGACTATTTGCAATAGAGGAGCAGCAATAGGTTTCTTCAGGAAAAATTTGATCAGACAGAGAAGTCAAAATCCTGACTCCAGCAGATTTCTCTTCGTGATCTGTAAAACCCTTTGCTGGAGAAAATCAGCCTGGAGCTCTGAACGACCAATGCTTTCAAAACTTTGTAGGCTTTTAGTGTGAGTTCTTACTCTCTTTCTGATCAATGTCAGAATACAACCTGTGAACTTGTAAATTTAGCCCCTCAGGGGATCAATGGGCTTGAGCCAACCATACTGCAGATCTTGGGTGAATGCTGAATACTGAACGATCTCTTGCTCAGCTGATCTCTAATGAGTTAAGTCTGAGCAGTAGCTTTCTAGCTCACTTTATTTGTTTTCAAGTTTTCATTACTTTTTATAACTTAATCTACCTTTTGATCTAGGCACCTCTTTATGTTGTAAACCATGGTGAGACTGGACCAATCCGATGCAACCGGTGCAAGGCTTATATGTGTCCCTTCATGCAGTTTATTGAAGGTGGAAGAAGATACCAGTGTGGATTTTGCAATTGTATAAATGATGGTAAGTGATGCTTTTCTGATCTGTTATTCATACAGGTTCCATAAAACTAAAAAGAAATTGTGTCCCTAAAATTATTTTCTTGACTCGCTGACTTGATGAGAAAATAATTTAGTGAGATGCAGTAACTAGGCCTAGTTCACAAATAAAAAAACTGCTACCCAACAAAAATTGGTAGGAACCTTTGTTCAGTACAATTTAAAAAAAGGAAATGTATGAAAAATCATGCTGACTCATGAAGTTCAGTCTGATAAAATCAAAACTTAATTTAAAAATACTATGTCAGCATAGGATACGAAGCTGCTTTTATTGCTAACTGAAAGCAACTATTGTGTGGAAAAGATTAATTTCTTTAAGAAATCTAAATGTCCAGCAAGAACCAAACATTTAGAACCATGTTAGCCTAGTCCTGTCCGTGACTATAGATGCAATGGTTAAATAACCTATTAATCTTACTGTGACAAGTGTTGGTTTTCACAGAAGATACCATGCCATATTTGTTCAAGTGTGCTGCATGTGACTCATAACTGTTCTTGTGCTCTTGGCTAAATCCCAAATCTTTGCCTGAACTAGCCTTTCTAGACATTTGTATCAAGTTGGATTTCCTCAGCTGGATCACAGCAGTATAGTACTTTCCCTAATACAGTAATCTTTTCAACTGTGAAACATGAACCTTGACAGAATTGTTCCAACTTCTTTTCTGCCTGACGCTCAAACGTTTGTGCAAGCATAGCAGATAACAAATTTCATAGTTTGTTAGCAATTTAAACTCTCATAAAGGAAAACTTAAATGCATTGCGAATATTTTAAGAAAGACATTTAAGTTGCAGTGTCATTTTAAATCATGTTTTGTATTACTACAGTGTCTTTTATTCAAGTCAGAAAGCGCTTAAAAAAAAAAAGCTTTTATGAGAACTAAAAATATCTAAAAATGGCCAGCAGACTAGGTAGCTATTCCCCCCACTCACACACACATACACTTTTTGGAAGCAAAAATGTGAAAAATAAGCATTCTAAATATATATTGATTGAGGAAAGAGGAGCTTAAATCTGGAGGTGACTCTTTGCCAGTGTGACTCTAACCATTAGATTAGCTGTATTTAAGTTGGTGGTGGCAAACCCACTTGATTTCTTAATGCTTTGGAGTTCTGCACCTTTTATCTGTAGCTGCAGGAGGTTCCCAATGCAATGAACACAATGCACTTTGCTGTAGAGTAGGCCAGGGTTTGGAACCTTGTAGAGCTGTTTTCATTTTGGATAAAGCAGTACAGGATTGAGGAAAAGTGCTGTCCCTCTGCAGAATTCTGACTGGTGGTTTGAATTAAGTCTTGAGTAGACTATATCTACTAACAAAATAGTCACTGTTAAGTCTGTATCCTGAGGGTAACAGGCTCTTGCCTGTAGAAATGACCTGGATCAGTCTTACCTACTGAAGCCTGACAGTGTAGAAGTGAGAGAATATGCTCCAAACAAAAATGGACCTGTCATTACTAGAATGTTGCGGGGTTTTGTTTGTTTGGGGTTTTTTTTTTAAGCCAATGTGGGGAAAAAAAAAACACCATTGCAACCTGGATAAGTGTTTAAACTCTTCCCTTGATCAGTAACAGAGGAGCCTACATTAGTACACTGTATAGGTTGAAAGCAGTTGTTGAGTTGGTTTCCTCCTCCCAGAAATATAAACGTTTTTGCCTGTTCTTGTGTTGACTTTTAGTCCCTCCATTCTTCTTTCAACATCTGGACCACATTGGCCGGCGGGTAGACCACTATGAAAGGCCTGAGCTATCTCTGGGATCTTATGAGTATGTTGCTACTTTGGATTATTGCCGAGTGAGTATTTCCAGTGTGCAAACTAATTTACTATTTTCTGTCAAAACAAACAGCATCCTTTAAATACCTACAGTAGAGTAAATGCGCTTGTAAGCTGAATATCAGAGTCCAAGAACATTCTAGAAAATGTAGATAGATGTGGAGAACTTAGGCTTACAACATTTTGTACTTTTGTGCTGCAGGGTCTGGCTAGCAAGTAAGAATAAAAAATAGCGCGGCAAAGTCATGGATTGTCAGTTTTTAACTGGGGTGTTCATTTGATCCTATCTAGCATGCTGCACTGTTTAGAGGATATAGTTGAAATTCCAATGCAGTGTTGCACTTTAGATGCATGTCTTCTATTGATTTTGAAGACAGACACACACCTAAGTTGCCTTCCCAATATTGAAAACCTTAGCGAGTGAATTGTAATCTTTTCCTGGAAAGAGGGGGTTTACTATTCTGATCGCTAAGTGATTTGCAGTGGAATGGGTTCTCTCTCCTAATATTGACTCACTGAAGAGCTCAATCCAAAGCCCACTCAAGCCACTGTAAGTAATATTAAAGAACTGTATCTGATACTTCTGAAAGCTTAACTTAAACTTTTCAAACTGTAGTACATTTTACAAAACTACAAGTGTGACTCCATCTGTCCACAGCGTGGACATATTCTTCTGTTCTTGCTAAAATCAGGCAGAATTTTCTTCCTGTCAGTGGAACTGAGGTCGTGATAAGGTTAGGAAAGGCAACTGGACACTACAAAGGCTTGAAGTAGGTACCAGTAATTTCCTTAGACCATCAAATTATTACTGATATGAGGAAAACGAACAGGTTTAAGTCTCTTTTCTCACAGGGGACTGCTCCAAAATCCATTGAAATCTGAGATGACCTATATTGATTTTATTGAATCTAGGTTAAACCCCAGAACAGGAGAAAATTGTAGTGAGGCATTACAGAAATACAGTGTGGGATCCTCAGTGTACATCCAGTGTAGCTTCATCAAATTCGGTTAAGCTTTGCTGATTTCTGGCAGCTAAACTTTGAAAACTCATGTGTACTGAGTGGCTCTGTGCCATTTTCGCAGTTCTTTTTCTCTGCCCCAACGTGTAACCCTGTGTGATGCAGCCATCATCACAATGCATCTTTCACTTCAGGGGCTTTTGCCATATAGCTTAAATCAGGGAGTTTCCTTGATAAGTCATCCAGTATGGTTTGTCTTCTTGTTGCAAAGATCCATCCATAGACTTTAGTAGAATGTTACAAAAAAGAATCTCTTACAAAATTAACAATTACGTTGGAAATGCCAAGTCATTAAATTTTAAAGAAGTTAACATTATTGTGTAATTCATTTTTCGTTTTGCTCCAAGTTGCAAAGGATTAATTCTTTTATAAATCCAGTTTAAGACCAGAACTGAAAAGTCATTTCCTTTTGTGCTTATCAAATGACAAGGATGAACAGCTACAAAAAATGTTAACAAATAACAGCTGTTTTGCATTATTGCACTCCTGCTAAGCGGATGTGGCAAGAGCACAAGTCCTCATTTCTACCATATATTTGTCAGAAATTACACAGGGATTCTTTATAAATGGTGATGTGATAGGAGAGTTTAGAAGTAGAGGCTGTTGCAGTTTTTGAAACTAGAATCCAAGTACAGTAACAAAACAGGTTTTAAAAATACTGCCTGGTTTTAGTTCACAGGAATTAATCCTGCTTTACATGATTACAATGAAGTAAGATCAAGGGTATAATGTTTAGTTTAAAGTGTGCCAGGGACTATGGATAAGTTGTAATTCAAGAGTTAGATCATTTTTGTCTTAAATGGATTTTTCTGAGGCTTAGTTTAACAAGTATAATTTGTTAAATAAAGTTGTTAAGTGGTCAGAACTCTGTGTAGGAAGACAGTGAAACAGTGTAACAGAAAAGCTGTTCTACCAAGTAAAGACCACTACTTACCTCAATGGGAATTAGGAAAGCTGATCTTAGGGAGTATGATGATTACTGTTGCTATGTTCACTTTATATCATTTTTTTCTTGGGTACATCTCTAAGCATTACATTCTTTTATTTGGAAACAAAAATATTTCATCTTCTTACAGAAACTCGTGTCAGTAGTGTATGTCATGATGTGTATGCCAGTTACATTATGAATAAGAGGAATTCCCAAAGGAATCCATACCAGCCCAAGTCGCTGCTGTGTATGCAGCAGTTACATACATTGAATGTTCCACAGTCATGCTTTGATTATCTTATAGACAGTTGGCTTATTCCTGAAAGTACAGTTCAGCTGACCAGAATGCATTGGAACATGAGCCAGCAAGACAGACAGACAGGATGCAGATGTTCAGCACTTAGTACTGCTAAGAACTGAGTTTCTTTAATTCTGGTTTAGTACCTAAGTTTTATTTTCTGTTTCTAGATTGGTTTAAAATCACTTAACAGTTGCTAGAGGCAAACACTAACAAAAACTGAATTTAAGCATTCACATTAACAGAATGGTACTGCATGTTGATACAGGGAATGTGAAACCAGTATGCGTACAGAAAAAAGCCAAAAGGCAACTTTGTTTAAACACTTGAATTCCAGCAGAAAATGTGTGTGTTTAATCTTATCTCATAAACTGTCACTCTTTACATATTTTATTCCACTAGGATGCTATTTTCCAGTAATAATGTTGTATTCTGAGGGTGGACTCTACCCAATACGTGTCAGCTTTCTGCAGTAGTTACTATTAATGAACCATAGTGTTTTTCAAACAACTGAACACTGTATTTAGATTGCCTTATGGTACCAGGTGTAAATTATTTTGACATAACAGGACATTGTCTAATTTTCCCTGTGAATGGTCAATTTTTCTGTAGAACAACAAGCCTCCAAAGCCGCCAGCTTATATCTTCATGATTGACGTATCCTACAGAAACATAAACAGTGGCCTAGTTAAACTCATATGTGATGAACTGAAGACCCTGCTAGATAAACTTCCAAGGTAAAGAAACGTGTGCTTTGCTTAGCTGACTACACTGCAGTTTTCATGCAGGTTTGCATGTTGAGAGGTAGAAACAAGCAACAGAAAATGTCAAAATTTACAGTAGAAGCATTTTGGGGATGGTAGTGACCAAATTTTAATTTTAACGCTGCTGGCAGTTCTTAAACTTTGATGTCTGGCCTTACTATATGAATGGAAAAAAATCTGTTATACTAACTGCACATGTAGCTTGCATTCTTTTCCTTTCTTGTAGTGAACTCTAGTGGTATTATCAGCGAAGTCCCAGCTTGTAGTTTTGATTTTACTTGCTGTAGTTCTGTTTACTGCAATGCTGCTTTTCCTATGAAATTAAACAGGGAAATATCTAAACCAGAATACTCAAGAATGGTAAGTCTCTCTAAAGCCATAGTGTTGGTGACTTGTTTCTTCAGCTTTTATTGTTAATTATCAAAACTTTTAAAGCTTCTTGCTGTGCTGTGAGACTTTTCTGTCACAGTATGTATCTGAGAGGAGAACAAATCTTGTGGGCAACAAACCTTTTATGAAATATAGCACATTTCCTTTGTGAACATTAAGCACACAGTAGTACTATTACTACTGATCAGTATTAATGGTGGTATCATTTAGTATGGTTTTTAGTATAGTTTTCATCAGTGTTTAAATAATGTAGACACACATAGTTAAACGAGAGCAGTGAAAGACTGAGAAATTAAATAGACAAGACATTTCTCAACCAAGGTATGTAAAAGCATTGAAGATCATACAGAAAGAAAATGCATTCCAAGTAACAGCAATTGCAGCGGGAGAACAGACTTAAGAAATGGAGAGAGCAAAGTGAGGAACAGTAGGAGATGAGATCCTTGAGATAATCTGGGAAATGTTAAAAATCTTTTATCATATGTCCTTCTGAGATCTCTGTGCAGGAAATAAATTCCAGTCCAGGGTGAGGAGTTAGTTTGTCAGATGCCCATGTAAGGCCATCTCTCAAGTACTTTGTCATTGAAGATTGTACTAGAGACACAAGTGTTTGATATTATCCTGAACATATCTCAGAGCTTTCCGTCAGGATTGCTCATGACTCTGAAGATAATAAAAGGAATGAGTAGTAACAAAAAGCAGTTGGCAGTTTAGAAACACCTAGGCTTGAATAGGGAAAGTTGAGGAAAAAAGAAAGCAAGTATATCTACACCACAAAAAAGACACTTTAATTCTTCTCCTCACCAGCACTCTGCAGAGATCTGCTGCTAAAAAATTTCTTTGCAGGGGCAAAGTATTCATGTCCACTGAAAAAAGCAATAAAAAATATAAAGAAAGGGCAAGCCCTTCAGTTTCTTCAGACTTGTCTGTTGTCTTTCAACAGTACTAATTAAAAAAAAAGTAAGGCATTCCACACAAATTTGTGGTGAATCTTTTCTTTTGCTGCTGAGACACAAAGGTCAATGTGTGTTCATTTTCTGTTGCTGGACAAAGACACGTGCAAAAATGTTCTGCTGTTGCCGCACGAGGTGAAAACCCTGTGTTGGGAGTTCACCCTCTGCTCAGATCTTTAAGAGGAAAGGCTTGGGGGGTAGCAAAGCAATGTCTGGCACAGAAAGGCCATTGGTATAAAGGTGTGTGCCACTTCACTGTGGAGTGAGAAGTTTGAGTTAGCAAAGAAAGGATTTCAAGGTAGGTGGCCAAAGACCTGGTGTTAAGAACTTTGTGTTTTTGTAGACTTGCAGCACAGCAGAAACCCAGTATTTGCTTGCTTGAAATTTTAGAGCAGGCATTTTCAAATTTTGCTATTTAAAGAAATACAGAGAAATGTGTTGTAGAAATTGTGCTTGTGAGCATGGAAAATCAGGTTAACTAGTTATGCAAATATGATTTTTAGGTGCATAATTAAAAACCTCACATTTGAATGCATTGATGCACATTGATTCAGACATCTCATTCTGAGACTTTAAAAAAGACACTATTGTATGTGAGCTACATAGGCAATCAGCTGCTTCATTCACAGCTAGCCTTTAAAACTATGATAGAGGAAATTGGATGAAGTCTGGCAGTACAGGCTGCCACAGGTAAGAGCAATACCTGGAAAAATTGTCCCAAATACCCTCTGTGCAACAACTTTGGGACTACTAGGATGATGTGGATCCTTCTCTTTGAAGTAGGACAGTGCTGTATGTGCAGAAAGTTAGTAATACTGTGTCCTCATCAAGTTCCTGAATGTTCCCCATTAATCATGTTACTAAGAAAATAGTGTCTGAGTGCTGGGAGTGGTTAGAAATTTACATTCAGAAATGAGGCATTTGTTTGAGTTTGTGTATATTGGTGGAATTATTTAAAATGCTTCTTTATGGAGTGTGTTCAATATAGAATATTTATTTGGTTTAGATCAAAGTAGCCCCTTTCTCATCCAGCTGTGTTCTCATAAAACATGAATGGTAGATTAACATTCTAAACTGACATGAAAGGTAAAGAGTGTAGACAAGAAAAATTATTTCTCTCCCAAGCTTCAGTTTTTAGATGGAGCTTGTGAAACTGCCGATGACAATTTTTTAAAAATTTTTTGCTCTGAAGGCAAACAGATTTGATAGCCAGGAAGAAAGCTGACAGTTTTTTTGCTATTTGCTGTAAAAAAAAAAAAAATAAGCAAGAATTGCAGTAAAAGTATATTTGTGTTTTCTCCTCTGTATTTTGCCTTTTGATTCCGCAAGCATTTGTGAAGTCATGAAATGCAATCTGTTGGTTGCAGTGGAGTGGGATGAAGGCCTTGCCATTGATTTTGGTGGGTCCAAGGCTTTACACTCCTTAAGAGGATAAATATTTTCAAACTCTGGCTGCTTTACTGTGATGAGGGCTCAGGGTGACTGTTAATACTCCTTTGTTTCTTCAGAGGTTAGAGTAAAGGATAAGTAGTAGATTTTTTGCCCTAAGGGGGTAGTAATCGGAAATACTATGGTAGGGCTCTGTTATTAAATTCTTTTGGTGTGATAGTAATATCTGTAGGAGTCTGTGTACATTATGGTATCCTGTCTGTTGATCAGCATATTTCTTTGTGTTATATTTTTTACAATCGTAACCTCCCATGAGTGACTTATTTCGTAAACTAAAGAAAATAAAGTCAGCTCAGCTATTTCTGTGGTTCCTATTGCTGCAGTCTCAAAGACCTTTGTGGTACATAGTTCTACGTCTGGTGAGATTAAGCAGTAATTCTTGCTGTTCTCCTTTTACAAATGGAAACTGAGGCATAGAGAAATTAAATAATTTCCTCTCAGGTTATAAATTAAATCAGTGGCATAGCTGGGATTTCCAAGTTTCAGTACTTTGAATATGACAGTCTTTCAAACAAGCAAACGCTGGTTTTGTGACACCTCACCGTGAGTAGGCTGCTTAAATGTTTCACGTTGCTGTACAGAGCGTGTGGGCTGACCTGTAGGAATTGGAAGTACCACAGGCTTCCTCCCTGGCATTTTTTATGCTAGAGGTTTGGTTTGCCATTTAAGAGAGGAAGACCCTGCTACTAGAAGGTGCTATTTTGTTAGTAATTGAGTCAAATTTTTTAATAGGATTGCCTTTTAGGGAAAAGCTCACTAAATTTAGGACTGCAAACCTAGTAAGGGTCTAACTAGTACTAGTACATTGCTACTAATGGCAGAGTGGGCTACTGCTTAGAGGAGTTACCTCCATGGGAGCAGAGCCTGAGCCTGCTGCTGGCGGTGTTCCTGCAGGCGTAGCTCACAGCAGCAGTGTGCTGTCTTTGGTTGCCCTGGGAACTTAATAGCAATAATGAGCAATTTCTACAACATGTTTTCTGTGTGATACACAGCTACAGAGGATCTATCAGCTTTTGCTGCTTAAAAGCAGTCCTGCTCAAGCAGGAGATTGACCCACCAAAGTCACCAGACATGATTTAAGCCTGGATACTATTCTTACTAGGCATCCATCATTAGTGTCACTGAATTACAATGTATTCTAAATAAAGCTGGTTTTCTGATTGTATCTTGTAACTAATTGTCCTGTTCTCTTTATTCCATGTTTTGAGGACAACATGGTTTATTCTTTATCTTAGGGACTTTTGACTGCTTGGATAGGATGCATGTAAATATATATTTTTTTAAAAAGTAAATAGTACAGCAGTTAACTTTATCAGGGTGTTTTAATTTGACCTAAGGCAAAGATTACATCTGCTTGGTTTTGTTTGCTTTGTTGTGCTCAGTACAGATAATGATCTGAAAGCAGTCTTGCATTTCAAAGGAATGCTTTTATTGCAAAGTCAGACTTTCAGATTTATAACCAGTTGTTTTTGTTTTTCTTACAGAGAAGAGCAAGAAGAATCCTCAGCAATTCAAGTTGGTTTTGTCACTTATAACAAAGTCCTTCACTTCTTTAATGTAAAAAGCAGCTTAGCTCAGCCTCAGATGATGGTGGTCTCAGATGTTGGAGAAGTTTTTGTTCCTTTGCTGGATGGTTTCCTTGTAAATTTTCAGGAATCACGATCTGTCGTTATCAAGTAAAGTATAATTATTCCTTACATGAATAAGATCTGAATGCTTATGATAAGCATTACACCTTTTAGTCAATTGTGTTATTGGGTTTGGGGGGTACATGTATTTATTGAAATACTTCAGAAGCCAGCAGATGCTTCAAGCCATGTATTTCCACCATTAAGTGAAAGACAAAGTGATTCAACACCCCCCCACAGTGCTGAATTCGAAAGCATATCTATGCCAGGTGTAAACCATGCTGTGCTTCTTCAAAAATGGGAGGGGGGTTGCAGCTGTGTGCCATGGTGCATTTTTTTCCTCTTGCAATGTATATGATGCACACCTGGGTATCGTCTGAGAACTCTTAAGTCCTTACAGCACAATAGAACTCCTTTAATTTTTTAGCTATTTCTTATTTATTGTATGTTCGTTTATATTACCAGCCTTGAATTAATGCATCTCATAGAATTTGAAAATTCATATTTTGTTTTATTCTGGCTAGAATCCTAAGAAATTGAGCAAGCAAAATTCATTTTTTTAATATATATTTGCATGGAAAACTTCTTCCTGTGTGAAGACTTGGTGTGTTACAAGGTATGTTTAGGGATTATCCAAAATATGCTACCCAGTTCAAATGCTATCCTTTTGTCTTTCATAGCTTGTTGGACCAGATTCCAGAGATGTTTGCAGACACTAACGAGAGTGAGACTGTCTTCGCTCCTGTTATCCAGGCTGGCATGGAGGCACTAAAGGTTAGAATGTTCCTCTCTGTAAGAGAAGCAGCTCTTTAATGAGAATAAGACTTGATAAGCTGCAGAAATTCCATTTGCTAAAAGCCAGTTCCAGGTCCTCTTACAAATCAAAATCGGAAATTAGAAAAAAAAGCTGCTGATTGTTTCCAGCACTAATGTTCCGTTATTCTAACTGTATGTTTGAACTGCTTTAGTCAAAATGAGAACACTGACAAGCATAACATCTGTTTCCAGATTTTGCTTATTGAGGGAAAACAATCCCTAGAGTCTATTCCACGTAGGATGGATGTTTAGGAGAAGATGAGGAGCAGGAGTTGGATTCTCGTTAAGCATTCGAGAGAAATAGAAAAGAGTTTAGTTACTGCAACAGAACAAATAGATGCTCTGGGTGTTTGTACAGGCATCCAGTCCTTGCATGTGTGAAGGGCAGGAAAAGAGTCAGTGTAAGATCTGATTTTCCTCTGCCTGTTCTCCCGCTTCTGCTCAGTTTTTGTGCAAAACAAGATTTTTATGACTATTTATGACTGAATCGGGTAGGGGTTGGAGGCTTTCTGCTTAACTGACAGATTCTCACAGCTTGAATACAGCTGAAAATGAATCCACAGGTCAAGATGCACCCCAAGTTGCTTTCTGTATGTCCAGGACATCCCCTAAAGTGCTGACATTTCCATGGAGCGCTGCCAATTAAAAGAATGCCATCACAGTTCACCACGAGATTTGTAGGAGCAGAGAACAGCCAGTGGTGTTTTAGAGTAGTTGATTTATCTGCAGCTGTGTGTGTAAGTAAAGCATAATCTTGAGTAGATGAACCGAAAATGCACATTTCTTGAATATTTCACTAATACCTATTTTCTGGTTATTTATTCATGCTGCCAGAAGGTATATGTGCAAAACATATGTTTAGTTACAGCTTCCACCGAATACTTGACTAATACAGTTCTTCCATAATACTGGACTTCTTCAAAATAAATTTAGGGGCCATACCTGTAAATTTCCTTTGATGTTGGCTGTAAAAGAAAGCAGCTCTTAATTAAGCTTTTTATTTAGCTCTATATTTTAAAGTTATAATTTGTAAGGATTTTCACTGTGAATTATTAATATGCATATATGTATGTACTCAATATGTGTTCCTATTTGAGATTAATTTTAATACACTTTTAGAAATAATATATATACATTATAGAAAATTTGCCTATCATGACAAACAGGTATTTGGTAGATCTTTCAGTTTTCAGCAGAATGCTTTTTAAAAGGAATTGAGGAAATTGGCATTTGTGATTAAAGATAATTACACTTGGAATATTAGGGGTGAAATTTCAGCTCTGTTAAGAGTAAGATACAGTCTTCAATTGCATTTCTGCCATAGCAAAGAGGTTTTTTAGTTTTCCTAGAAGAATGCCGTAGCTTATATAGAAATGGGGAATATCTTTATCTTGTGAACATCTCAAGATCTGGAGGAGAAAGAGTACCAAAGCTGGTTTGTGTCTGTAGTCTTGAGTATTGCAGTTTTAACCTGGATGTGTGCTTAAGTCCGGAGCAGGAAAAGGACAAATCCCTCTTTTCTCCTTTCATCCCTTCACCTTCACCCAACTTCTTAAATACCTGGAGACCTCAGAATTGCTCATCAGTTTTCATTTCACTTCACTTTAACTTTTGGTCAGCCCTGAAATGGTCAGGCAGCTGGATTAGATGATTGTTGTAGATCCCTTCCAACTGAAATACTCTATTCTATTCTGTTCTTTCCCATTAGCTGTCTCACTAGTAAGCAGAAGTGATAAACTGGATTTACTAAATTTTGGTGGAAAAGATTGTTAATAGTACAAAGATGCCTGCAGTACTGCTACTGTTGTTACTCTCTTTGGAATTCAGGGGTTTCTGTCAGTAGTTTCTCATCTCAGTAAAAATCATGTTCTCATTAGAGTTCTAAATAAAAATAGAAAACTGGAATAAAACTGACAGTTAATTTCTTAGTGACAGGAGGAAATGTTCATCACACGTTTTGATGCTCCTGGATTTTAGTGTACATTTGAATGTGGAATCTAGTACAGGAGTGTAATCGTCACTCCTCTGTAAAAATGTAGCGAACACAAGTGTGCCTGAATGAAAGGAATTATTTTTATTAAATTACATTTCCTTTTAATTTTCCCCAGTTTAGTATTTTGACTTTTGATACTTGCTGCATAATGCTTGTATCTAACTGGAAAGTCTCCAAGAGAGGCACTCCTAGTTCTGCCCATCAAGATATTAGATTTATATATAGAAATTGCTGTAACAATGCATCAGCCAACATACTTGTGTGCTAGACTAAGGGATTTACTGACCTAAAATTCTCTCTTTGTTTCAGGACTTACTTCCATCAAGTTTTGAGTGTCTAAATGAGTTATTTAACTCTGGGGATCTTGCAGAAAGTTTACACTGTTCTCTGAGATACCACAATGTATGAAAATTAGGCTTTTTTATCTTAGCAGTAATAAATATGCCAATATGGTGTCTTTGAAACAGGCTGCAGAATGTGCTGGAAAATTGTTTATCTTCCATTCTTCATTGCCAACTGCAGAAGCACCAGGGAAGCTAAGAAACAGAGATGACAAAAAACTACTCAATACCGATAAAGAAAAGGTATTTCCTACTCTTGAGTTAACATGGGAGTGCTATTATGCTGAATTTCCCTAATAGAGCCTTGATCTTTTTTCATTTATTTTCTTTTGCAAAGATGTGCTGTTTAATTGTACAATAGTCCCGTTCTCACTGTGCCCTGGTTGTGTAGGAGTATTGACACTGGCCCTACAGGAGGACCAAGGTGTGCTAGAGCAGCAGCAAATTGTCCCACCCATCGAGAGCCTTTGCTACCCTCCTGTTCAGCGATTGAGTTCTCTATGAATGTACTGGTTTGGTTCCCTGCACACGAGTGTACGGGCAGGGACAATGTGTTTTTAATTGACTTAAAACTTCCACTTCATCTTTTTTTCTTCAAGTGGGCATTTGGGTTGTGGTATCTAATGCTATGGCACTTGTATTTTTTAATTCTGTGCAGACGCTCTTCCAGCCCCAGGTAAATTCTTATGAGGCCTTAGCCAGGGACTGTGTGGCCAATGGCTGCTGCGTGAATTTGTTCCTCTTCCCAAATCAGTACGTGGACGTAGCCTCCATGGGTCTCATCACAATGTACACGGGAGGAACATTGTACAAGTACAACAATTTCCAGGTAAGTGATGCAGGTTTCCTGCCTTTCAGATAGTACCAACTGGGGATTTGTTGTTTTTCTTTTTGTTTCAACATGTGCTTTGACATTTCACATAAAAGCAGATGACTGCAGAAAGCTTGCATATAAACTCCAGCGGGTAAAATTTAAACTTAGAAATGACAGATCAGGCTAAAATACATATCTTGGACCAGTAATCTGGTTGGTATTTTAAAATTAAATCCACTTACTTAAATATACTGGCATCTGAGCGGGGAAGTCAATTACTCCTGTATATAACAGATAAAAATACTTTTGATAAAGACCCAAAAAAAGCCATTAATGAACACTTGTTTGTTTAAAACGTCACGAGCATCTCTCTGGGGAGTAGGGGATTCTCTGTCAGGAGCTAAACTGCAAAAGCATTTTTGGGGAAGGCAGCCAGACTACTCTGTAAATTCCTTAAGCTGTGCCATAAAATCCTACCTGGGCTGCAAGGCTGAGTGCAAAAACGGGTGTTACTGGAGATAATTTGATTGAATAGAAATTCCTGATGTCCAAGGCTAGTGATGAATTGCTGGACACGTGCATATATATGTTTCTGTTCACTAAACAACCATCAACATGGTTTATCTCTTTTTAAAGGAAACGAGAGAGGTTAAGCATGAAAAGAACAGCTTTGATACCGGGGCAGGGTGGGGGTGTCAGAGGGAGGGAGGGTTGTGTTCCTGCTCTGCTGCTGACACCCAGTGGTGAACTGCAGCTTGTGCTTTGCGTTTCTAGCTGGATGCTGACAGCACACAGTTCTTAAGTGACCTCAGGAAGGACATCGAAAAAAAGACCGGATTTGATGCAATAATGAGGGTTCGGACAAGTACAGGTAATGGTACCCATTGGGAATGAAAATAAACATGAATGCGTATGACAATATAGAATTTTATATAATAGGGTGTTGTACAGATCATTTGTAAGATCAGGCTAACTGGTTTACCTTCATTAGTATATCTTGAAAACTAATTGGATAGACTGATAAAATGCAGGAATATGTCTTCCTGTATATGCCTCCGTAATTATTAATTTTCAAATATGAGTAAGGCTTCTGCTCATTACGCACTCGGATTGCAAGTTAAGTGGTATAAAATAGTGCTGCTGCTGGAGGCTTACATGTTCCTTCATTTCCGTACTGCAAATGACATTACCGTGTCTACTTTCCAAGCATTCTCTCTTGCCTCAAATGCAAGTACTTGAGAAACATACACACACAAAGTGGCCAGGTTCAACAGCGCAGAAGGTTCTAGGTGATCTCAGTGTCACAGCGTGGCTTCATGGCCCGTCAGCGCTCCCTCTCACCCAACTGTCAAAAAATGCCATTTGCAAGGACAGTTGGTGGGTCCCTGGGGCTACAAATCCCTGAGGGAAAATGGTTCCTGTTTCAGTAAGCAAAACTGACTGACCATAAAAAGAAAGTCACAGAATAATGTCAATTTTTTTTCCTCTTTTTAAATAAAATAATATGTTTGTTTTGTTTTAATCTGGTGGTAGGCTTCAGAGCTACGGACTTCTTTGGTGCTATTTACATGAACAACACCACAGATGTAGAGATGGCAGCAGTTGACTGTGACAAGGCAGTGACAGTGGAGTTCAAACATGATGACAAACTGAATGAAGACAGTGGTGCCTTAATTCAGGTAAAAAAGCTTAATTACATGTAATGTCATAAAATTGTGAGCAAGAACAAAGTTATGGTGTAGGCCTGATAGGAGTAAGGCACAGCTCACACAGACTCTGTGACATAATACCACTAACTAAGGTTTTAATTAACTAGCTAAAGGTCGCATCTTACTTCAAAAGCACAAGCAATGCCCTAATGAGAAACAGTTTGTTCACCTACCTCTATCCTGCATGTTCTATTCAGGAATACCAAAGTGGTTTTTAAAGACTCTCAGATATCTGCAGCTATTATTTTTTTCCATTTTACTAAATAAGTTTATTTGGAGTTTAAGATTGATTAGTACTCATAGGAAGGCGTTATTGCTGTGGATATCTCCTGTGACATCTCGGTTGAAGGGCAGTTCTCTATTGCTAATTCAACCCTACGGGTTGCTCAAGACCCACCAGCAATGGTACCTGTGCGAGGGAAGGTCTCTCCTGCAGGCTGTCACTGGCTGCCCTGCTCCCTCGGGCTCGAGCCCCACGGCACTCACCTGCTGGCATCACCATGTCCTCTGCCAGTTACGGCGGGACATGCAGCACCTTCTCTCCCCTGCAGCGTGGTTCCACTCTGTGCCAGGAGAGAGGAGGCCACCACGTCCCCCCGCGCAGCCCCGGTGGCAGCACTGCTATGGGAATCTGGCCTCGTGTGCCTGCCTTGAAAATGCCACTTTAGCAGTAATTTATATTTCTCTGCCTGAATTGCCAACAGACAGACTGGTGATACGTCTTTTTGTTAGGAATGGGAGTATCCCACCCATGATCAGATAATGGGAGGTGGTTGTTTACTATTCTAGACGTTTAAGTCATGACCTTTTTCTTGTTTAATGACAGAAAATGTTACAGCTTGCAAGGTTTTAAACTTAAGCCACAGAATTATCTGAACTTTATTTCTGTTCTGCTTGGCTTTTAGCTTGCCTTTATAAATACATTTCATAGGTTAGCAGTTAATCCCTGTATGAATACAGCAGGGTGAAACATCCATTTTGGTACATGTGAGGTCGCTTCCCAGAGCCGTGGTGCAGCAGTGACAGCGATGGCTGTGCCATCCATAGTTGCATTTACAGCTCTTTCATAGGATACACACTTGTGGAGTTATCTAACGCAAGGCAGACTACAGGAACTTGGTGTCTGTTTGCCCCACAGGCTTTGGATCATACATTATGTTGAAGTATCAGTAACATACTGAAGTAGAGGTGGAGTCAAGGAAATTTGTAAATTACACCCTACATTGTTAATATCTAAGGCCATGGCAGGTGCAGGATACAGGGATTAGCAGGACCTCTTGTTTCACATCAGAAGCAACTTATTCATGCAAAAAGAACCATGCAACTTTTCAAGATTAGGAAGTTTTTCTGTGTTGTTTGTGCCAAGAGACAGCATGATGGGCAGAGCACTTCTCAGCACGGGTCTCTTCACTAGTATGGTGTCTTTTCAAATACATTTGAACAGTTCAAATATTACACAGAGTACAATTTACAAATTTCCAAACATTGGTTTCTTGTTTTCAGATGATACCGTCACTGTGTAGAAATTAGAGTAATAAGCCTTTTAATCAGTCACGTTATAATTATTTGCAATTTTAAGGTTAGTAACTTCTATAATGTTTACTATAATTCCAATAAAATACAGGTATGTTGGTCCTGTAGATGACAGGAGCATTGAAGCAGCACTGCCAAGGCCATTCAGAAGTAATTATGTGCCTTCTGTGCACAAAGCAGTGGCTATTGTGTGACAGAAACTTTTGTTTTAAAAAAAACCCTATGGTAATTTGCTGTGTGTTGCAGTGTGCTGTCCTTTACACATCAATAAGCGGGCAAAGAAGACTTCGCATACACAATATAGGTTTAAATTGTAGCTCCCAGTTAGCTGATGTCTACAAGACTTGTGAGACTGATGCACTTATCAACTTCTTTGCTAAATCAGGTAAAGATAACAGTCTGTTCTTGTTTCCTTTTTTACTTTGGGGTGGAGGAAGGGAAGGGGAGTTGAAGTGATTACCTAGTGGGAAATCACATTTTGTAACTTGCTGCTCCAAGCCTGAGCAACTCTTGAAGTATTATAAAATTGAAAAGACAAATAGATCACACATTTTAGCTATATTGCCATAAAAGTAACGCTTGTGAGGGTAGCTAGAAATGTGTAATGCAAAAAAACTGTATAGGCCCAGCAGTAGAAATGGACATCCTATCATAGCGTTGGAGGTTTGGGGGAGTTTTTTGGGGCAAAGATGAATAAACATCCTCCAAGATGCTGTCTGTAAAAAAAAAAAAAAAAACTAAAAACCGGCTGTAGGCCTCAGGTCAGTAAAATTAGAAGCTAGCAAAATACAGAGACTTTGGAAGTACATCCCCATCTTTAGCACACTCTTTTGTTCTGCTCTGTTTGTAGCTTTTAAAGCCGTTCTAAGCCAACCACTGAAGACAGTCAGAGAGATCCTGGTGAACCAGACGGCTCACATGCTGGCCTGTTACAGGAAGAACTGTGCCAGCCCATCGGCAGTCAGCCAGGTAAGACCCAGCCCCACTCAGTCCTCCCCAGCCAGGCTTTGCAGGAGATGAATGACCACCCTGCAACGTCAACAGTGCCCAAAAGGAGAATTTCCAGACAGACTTTTCCTTTTCTTTCAAATACAATTAATGAGAGGTGGGAGTCAGTGGTAGCAATTACACCACACGAGGCTCTTGTTCCGGAACAAATGGCAATGCCATTGAGGAAACTGATGATCATATTCACACAAAGGAGCTTAGGCAGCCTTTTTCTTCCTGCTGGAATTATGTGCTGACTCACAAAGCTTTCATTTTTCATTTCTTCTGTTGTTTAAGATTTTAGTATTCTATTTTTTGGTAAATAAGACTGTTAATTGTCAAAAAAATGAGCATAACTTAGTAAACAGTCTGAATTTGCACATAGATCTGTCAAGTGTTCTGGAGTGATAAATACCTGATGTCTAGATGAGGTCAAACTCCAAGGGGAAAAAAAATCCACGGCGATTAAGATAACAGTCTATTAACTCTGTTATTTACTAAAGGGTAGTAAGAAGCTCTAGGGACCTGATTACTTATATTCCATACTACTTGAAAATTCTCTCAACTTAAAGACACCTCTATTGTTTTCAGCCCTTTCTTTTACATATTCAGTACATTATAGAAGGTCTAATTGAACCAACAGGCAGGTGTTTTCAAATCCTTTCTGCAGCCGTTTCTGACAAAAATCTTTTTTCTGTTTCCAATACTCAAAGATGGCTGTAAAGCATTTAAATTTCACTTCTGTTTTTCTTGGAACTCTCAGACTCTTTCCCCATCTCCTTCAGATGCACTTCAAGAGCGCAGGGACGGTTGGGCTGACACTCTAGGAATGACAGCTGGCAATTCTGAACACGAGTGCCACAGTGTATAGAAAGGACAAAGGACTCTGACAATGTCGGAGGAGTTTGATTTAGATTACTTCCTTTGATCTCTTTTAAACTTTGTTTTCCAATTCTTTCCTCTTCTTCTTCTTGAATGTAATGTTTAGTATTATTAGCACATCCTAATTACATGACTTAAAATTCAATGCTCCAATAAAAGCAACAGCTGTTTCCTTTTAAATGACCCTTATGTCCTGGTGGTTCAACTTAAGAGAAAGACTAAGGCCTCTATATCCCATGCAGTGCTTCCAGTAGTCAAAAGCCTGTTGAATGTTAGTCAGGACCAAATATGTTAGAAATAATACCAGAGACACTTCATTTCCCTCCTAAATAGTTCAGAGAAAAAAACACCCCTTTGTGACTCCCCTTTAATTTAGTATTTAAAAACAAGCATGGGTTACAGGGAAATGAAAGCATCCAGGGCAACAACTACTCTATAGGGCAAATGATTCCTGTTGGAATCTTATTTAATGTATTAACCATTGAGAACTGTCACATCTGGTGTGAAACAGCACATACAAAAAAGTTTTTTTAGGTTTTTTTCTCTTTAATCAAAGGAAACAAGCAGTGGTTTATTTAAATGTCTGAAAGGCCAGCTCTCCTCCCCCAGCACATGGGATATATGAAATAACAAGTTCTCTCTGCCTCTCAGCTCATCCTTCCAGATGCAATGAAGGTGCTGCCAGTGTACATGAACTGTCTGTTGAAGAGCTGCGTGCTGGTTGGCAGACCTGAAATTCCAACTGACGAGAGAGCTTACCATCGGCAGCTGGTCATGTCTATGGGGGTAGCCGACACACAGTTGTTTTTCTATCCTCAGCTTCTGCCAATTGTGAGTATGTTTGTTGTTTGCACATCTTCTCATTTCAGTAAACTGTTTTCAGTACGCTGTGATCTTGTAATTGTGCAGATACAGACGAGATTCTGGCTGCTGGGCAAGTGTTAGCTACCGTGCTGGATTACATGTTACTGTGATGTAGTTGCTAGTTGGACTAGATTGAGGAGGGAGGGAGGGAGGATAGAACCTCTAGCTTAATGGAAAAATGGGGAAGTTACATTATCAGTCATTGACATCAGCATCCTCCAAAAATCTCACTATACTTTTAGCAAGGTTTTTGCCCAGGTTCATGAAAGATGCCAGTTTTACTAGAGATCAACACTGGTGTGCAAGTGTCTCCCAGTTACAGCAGGTCTGCCTTTACTCACAGTGCAACGACTGAAAAAGATTTGATTTCTAATTCCTCTCATCTGGAAAGGAACCACTAACATGTACTAAACCCTTCAATGGTTACTTTTCAGTATCTAGTTAGAGCTTTAGTCACCTTGAAGTCACCGAGTCTACAGCTCCTGTCTCTCTCTCTCCCCTGTAGCACGGCCTGGATCTGAAGAGTGACGCCGTCCCAGCCGCCGTCCGCTGCTCTGAGGAACGTCTGTCAGAAGGAGGGGCCTTCCTGCTGGCCAACGGTCTGAGCATGTTCCTATGGCTGGGGGTGAGCGCGCCCCCAGAGCTCATCCAAGGGCTCTTCAACGTGCCATCCTTCACACACATCAGCACAGAGGCTGTGAGTACATGGACACTAGTCCCTTCTTCTGAATTTATCATTTACTAAGATCAGGGAAACAAGTAAGGGGGATTTTTGTTGTTAAAGTAAAAGCAGAAAGAGGTGACCAGCAGAATGTGTTAAGACACCAGAAGTGTCCTAACATACATAAAACTTTAATAAGCTTTTAACATTCTGCATACTTACAGAAAAGAAGCTTTCACAACATTTTTAAACCTTCTTAAAACTACTGCTGTTGCAGATAAGGTCCTATTGAATGTGTATTGCTAAAATTGGAACAACACACTTCACAGCAGTTAAAATTTCTCCTGATAATGAATTTTCATATAGTGATTATTTTAAACTGAAAAATGGCTTAGATGAATCTTTATGGTGAGACATTTTTGTGAAGGAGATGGCATTTCCCAGTTTAGAATGAAATCCTCAGAAACTTGCATCATAAATATCATCAGCTGGTCTTGTAAAAATTCGTAAGGGATGGGACTGGACTATACCAACCTGCTGTGCTTTCATTTAACAGACATCACTGCCTGACCTGGACAATCCATTTTCTAAGAAACTTAAGTCAATAGTGGAGCATATCCAGAGCCAAAAGCCCTACACTATGAAGGTGAGACTTCTCTCTGCCTCATTCCTGTCCAAAAGAACACTGCTGGCTTTGACAAAACTTATCTGTAGCTGTAAAACATTTTACGTATTGGGAATTTTCCTCTATGCCAGTGAGTTCCAGGCACAAGCATCTCAAATGTGCTTTATTCTTAATCAAGATATTGTCAGAGATAGTCAAGTCTAAAGGTTATCACTTTGTCCTGAGAACTTTAACTCAAAGTAGTCTTTCTCCCCCCTGTTCATAAATGCAGCTATTGAAATTTGTTAGTTTTGGGGCTTTTTCCCCCTGAACAACATACATTCATAGATATGGGGAGAACTGTACTGCCAGTTGCCATGATTGGATCCTAAAAATATGTGTCTCTTTTCAGCTGATCATAGTGAAACAGCGGGAGCAGCCAGAGATGCTTTTCCGACAGTTCCTAGTAGAAGACAAGAGTATTTATGGAGGAGCTTCTTACGTGGATTTCTTATGCTGCGTTCACAAAGAGATCTGCCAGCTGCTCAGTTAAGGAGTCTCAAATACAGGTTGTCAGGTTCTTTCTGATTTTGCGAGAGGGACGGTGATGGGTGCCTGAAGGCTGGCCCCCAGCTCCACTGCACCAGGCCTTCTGCAGCGCTCTTCTCTGTGCTCTTGTTGTACAGTTTCATTTCCCACAGCCTCTCACTGAGTATTTAGCTTACTCATTAAGCTGTAGAATAGGAAGTTCTGCACTCAGGTATTAATCTTTTGGGAGCCCTGACTGTTTCTCCAAGTGCCGTGCCAGATTTCAAACTGTCAACGCTTCAGAGCATACGGTATGCATTTATTGAAATATAATTTAGAAAACTCTTTAATTATTCCTTTTGTTAGTCATAAGTTGTATAAAAGCCAGAAAAGATGCTAAAAATCTATACAGGAGGAAAAAAATACGTAACATTGCTTTTTCTAAGTGAGTTGAATATAGTTGAATTAGATTTGCAGTAATCGTGTAGTTCAATGAAGTACTCAAAGTCCTTCATGTAAAGCTGATCTCTACAAATAACCCCCCTTTTCCTGGAAGGGACAATCATTGCCTTCTACAGAAGCAGAGCTCTGGGTCACCTGCCACACCCAGGGCTACCCAGGAGACAAAAACGCCTGTTTATAACTGGACTTGGGTAAGTTTAACAACAGTGGACCACAGGCGGAACAGTAATCAAGCATTCCTTTTGCTAAATTTGGCAGATAATGCAACACAATTATGGTACAATTCTCTTAATTAACTTAGCATAGTTTTTAATTACGTATTAATAATTGAACTGTTAGGTTTTATTTAGTGCATTTGCTAACTGGAACATTCCCTCAAAAATGCAGTGGCAGGTCAACTGTAAGACAGTTGACGAATTAACCAAAGGGTATTTGTGGTGCTATAAAAAGAAAGCCTCTTGTTTAATACCAGTTCTATTACAGTGACCTCCTCTCGCATGACTGATTTATTCAACAGTCACTGCTTTGAAAAATAAGCCTCTGCTAATATCAATATTTAAGGTAGAATTTAGAAAGCCAGGGTCTTTGGAATAGCTGTTTACCTCAGATACTTCATCAATCTGTATGTTTAGGACCAATACCTCTGCTTGTAAGATTTGTACTTTTCCAAACTTGAAAAGCTATTGTTACAAAAATCAGTGTTTCAGAGAAAGCAAAAACCCCTCAAAAGTAATGCTAAGAGTTGGGACTCATTTAAAAAACAAAAGTGCCTTTAAGTAAGTTAGTGTTGCTACTTAGTGTTAATCATTTTAATATCCAAGACAAGCAGTCAAGATGCATATTTCTGGTTTGACAGCTTATCAAAAGAGCTCTATCCTTGTGCAGTGACTGAGCGCTCTTAAAATAAGCGGCTACGTTACAGAAGGATCCTGGGACTGAATTCAGCTGCCAAGGCAAGCACTTTTTAGCTGAAAATGTTACCCTGTAAAAAGTATTTGTTGCCATTCCAAATCAGTGTACTTTGTAGAATGACACCAGCAACTCTATGTGTAAAGAAATAAGCAATTATTAATTATAATTACGTGTATGTTTATTCTTATATATACTAAATTCTCCAAGTTTTTTATGCTATCAGCCTCTGCCAAAAGCTACATATGTAACACATCTTAAACTTATAACATCTTAAAGCACCTAAAACTAGTACACACCCCACTACAGAGGGTGGTTTAGGGCAACTAGCAACAGAAACCCTCTTCAGGGCTCATGGACTTCTTCCCCCTGCCTTTCCCTGTAAGCACAGCAAAGTCAAATTAGGAACAATAATTCCTGCACAGTGTAAACAAAGCCAAGTCTCCTGTTGTGACTTCTAAGACAGCAAGCCTACCTGGTGTTACAGAACTTTCAGGGTGTTTCTGCTGTTAGCATCACCCCAGAGGTAGGTGGGGAGCTTCCCTCCCCTCAGAGGTAGGAAGCTGGTGGGCTGCTCATGACCTGTTTTCTTACCTTATTCCATGGAGGTTGCCCACAGCCAGAAGATCGTGGCTGCACCACCACACGCATCTTCTGCTTGGCCAGTTCAGGCCACGCAAAACCACCACTGATCAGCTGCTTTAGTTGGTCACTTAGAATTTTGATGCGGAGCATGCACACCCCTTACCCGTGCACTGGCAAAGCCTACAGAGAGCATGATTTCAGGCACAGCGGTGCTGTTCAGAACAAAGCTGTAGTAACACAAAGCTATTTACACTCGCACAGCTAATTCATCCCAGCTCTAGCCTTTCACATACAGTTAATCTAATTTTTTGTACATATCACAATGGCTAAACCAGCACTGAGATACAGACACACGTTGATACAGCAGCTCTTGCAGCAATCATAAGTTATCACACAGACATATTACAATTCTTGTCTCCAGCATAAACAGCAGGGCTGTAATATTCAACTCAGATTTGCAGTATTTAGGCCTTTTTATTTACCTACTGCTTGCTTTTTTCATCCATGAGAATGACCCTATTATGAAAAGGATTAGTAAATTTTCCTCCATGTTATTAAGTTGACTTTCATCCCATTACACTGGGCAATTTTCTACTACAGCAATAAAGTTGCCACCAACTTTGCCAGTTTTGGAAGGAGAAATCATTTTTCTACTATATACAGAAACAGTGAATCTTGTTATCTATCACTTTCAGTTACTCAATGTATCCTTAAAAAGACACGTTCAAGAAACAAGACTTACAGCTGTTCTCAAGTGTTCATCTATTCTTTTCTAGAGTGCATTCTGGATAGTTCTATACCTTGCCAAGGATTTTGAAACATCTGAGTATTCTAAAATTAATCCCTTGATTTAATACCATTTAACTTCCACTGTCAGTTCAAAATTGTTCTTTAGTTTGCAGCCTAAATTCCGCTCCACTGAGGAGAGCGTTCAGTATCTTACCAACACCAGCAGTGAGCCTGTGTTCATGGCACTGAGCCGGGGAAGAACCCCACTGATCAGCTGCTTTAGTTGGTCACTTAGAATTTTGATGCGGAGCATGCACACCCCTTACCCGTGCACTGGCAAAGCCTACAGAGAGCATGATTTCAGGCACAGCGGTGCTGTTCAGAACAAAGCTGTAGTAACACAAAGCTATTTACACTCGCACAGCTAATTCATCCCAGCTCTAGCCTTTCACATACAGTTAATCTAATTTTTTGTACATATCACAATGGCTAAACCAGCACTGAGATACAGACACACGTTGATACAGCAGCTCTTGCAGCAATCATAAGTTATCACACAGACATATTACAATTCTTGTCTCCAGCATAAACAGCAGGGCTGTAATATTCAACTCAGATTTGCAGTATTTAGGCCTTTTTTTTTTCCTTTTTAATTGCTACAGTAATTATAATCAAAATAACTTAATGTTTCACCACAGAATTTACCTACTGCTTGCTTTTTTCATCCATGAGAATGACCCTATTATGAAAAGGATTAGTAAATTTTCCTCCATGTTATTAAGTTGACTTTCATCCCATTACACTGGGCAATTTTCTACTACAGCAATAAAGTTGCCACCAACTTTGCCAGTTTTGGAAGGAGAAATCATTTTTCTACTATATACAGAAACAGTGAATCTTGTTATCTATCACTTTCAGTTACTCAATGTATCCTTAAAAAGACACGTTCAAGAAACAAGACTTACAGCTGTTCTCAAGTGTTCCTCTATTCTTTTCTAGAGTGCATTCTGGATAGTTCTATACCTTGCCAAGGATTTTGAAACATCTGAGTATTCTAAAATTAATCCCTTGATTTAATACCATTTAACTTCCACTGTCAGTTCAAAATTGTTCTTTAGTTTGCAGCCTAAATTCCGCTCCACTGAGGAGAGCGTTCAGTATCTTACCAACACCAGCAGTGAGCCTGTGTTCATGGCACTGAGCCGGGGAAGAACCACAAACCCCCAAGAGCACTGACCACAGGCCCACACAGCACAACCAGCGTTCCAACCAATGCCTGATTGCCAATGTTTTCCAGTGCCGGAAAGCAGAAAGGGTTCTCAAGCCCATGGCTGGATTTACACACAGTGATTTACAGCTGAGCCAAGCCTTAAAATCCCTTTGAAGCTAAATGCTAAGATGTCCCGTATCTTGTCAGTGTAATTGTCAAATCCTTCACTTAATTCACATAGGGTGTAAGATACTCAAAGTACTATAAACCTCTTCCAGAATGGAAACACATGACAAGATCTAGACAAGCATCCCAAATCAGACTGGTGGCATTAATGCGTTTCATAAAACTGGAAAGAAAGAAACTTGTTAAGCTTTTTCTCTTTAAGGACAGCATGCTCAAATAAATCTGCATTTACTTGTGGTAAATGAAATATTCATCAGTTCACTGATTACGAGCATTAGCGTCCTCCTTCTGTTAAAGAATTACAACTGCAAAATTAACTGACAACCAGTAATGAAATTAAAAGATTTTCATGTCTAGACACCACTTTAGATATGGTCCAGATCAACAGTGATTAAGAAAATGTCCAATTATTGTATAATTGCAGCTAGGCTGGGGAATAGTGTCTCACTACAGTATTTTCTAAGTATCATCTCCACAAGCACGAGACACCAAGCCCTCAGTACACACCCCCAGACACTACTGTCTTACCTTTACAGGCAACTTATCGCTGTTGAAGCACCACCTTCAGATCACGCAGCAGGTATCCTTCGTAGAGCGTGTGTAGAAAGCTTTCACGCACCAAAAGAACAGTTACTGCCTGCTCTTTTACAACACGAGGGAGGAAACCAGAGTGAAACTTAGTCATTCCAAAACCTCAAGGAGAACAAACCCACAAAGTATTAAGAAAAATATAGTAACATTAGCTTTGATAAAGAAGTTTAATAATCCACTACTTTACAGGACAGTTATTTAAAATCTAGGCTTCAATTGAGAAATATTATAAGACTTAAAATCCAATTTTCCAACACCAGCCAGGTTTGTTTAGTCTACCAGGTATTGACCAAGAAGTTCAGAGTTGTGGTTTTGCTAAAATACAAACATTGTACATACCACAGTGAATTGCTTTCTTTTCACACTGTACTCTGGAGCTGATCACCAGCACTCCACTTCCAATGCACGTGATGTCCACAGGCAGAGCCAAACACTCAGATTCCTGTGCCCTCATTACCCAGGTGATTAGTTTCAGGAAGCGCTCACTCTCACAACATCACCTCACGTTTCCAGTACGACCTCCAGTGAGATCTTTCTACTACTTACATTGCAATTGCTCTGCAATAGAACTGGTTTTCCCTACCAAAGAACAAGGCTATTAGGAACAGGGTGAAAAACCCTACTCGAGAAGCAACCCAGACCTACCTACAGGTTCTGGACTCCATATAAACACAGGACTTCTTGCTCTCCGTGAAGCACACCACACAACTGCACAGAATTACCACTCTCCCCCACTACAGACGTGAAAGGTGAGTGCACATACACCACAAATGAAAAACTAACTTGTTCCCTATTCCCAGGAATAATTTGGGAGATTTAAACCAAATAAGAAAAAATAGAATTCTATTTATTCAATTTACTCCTTGCTTTCAGAGAAGTTAAAATATGTGTCGATACAGACACAATGCTTTTTCTTCCACAAATAAGAGAGTGAGCCTGCTATGGTCATGCAATTCAGAACTGCATTTCATGCCCACTCCATCGTATTAATCCAAGTCAGTCCAAACCTGAACCTCCGAAGGAAGAGGAATCTGTGTTGCAGAGAAAGTGACAGCTAATAAAGCCCACAGCTTGCAAGTTTCATATGGGAAGAGCAAGTATCTTCACTTGAATGGTATCGGTGGTTTGAGGAGATGGCGCTCTCTGCTTTGACACGTAGAGGCTGTCAGGAGGCAGTTTGGTGCAGTCAGGTGCAGGACCTGCCAGCCAGGCGGGGTGAGGTGATGTGCCAGGCCGGTCGCTGGAAGGCAGACTATCTGTAACGGCTTGCATCAGAAACAATTTTAAAAGTAATCTATCCTGAGTCCCCAGAATAATTCATTTTAGCAAAAACAAGACTAAGAAAAAGATTCAGAGATGAGGCATAGGACTGGAAGAAGCCATTACCCAACAGTCGTCAGCGGGTGGGGAAGCCTCCCCTATGGGTACCTCCACGTCCCCCTCTGAAGCCACCCCTCTCACCCCGAAAGTTAGTTCTGTTCCTCTCTCTGCCCCTTTCTCCTCGACCTGCTGAAGTCCCTCCTCTTCCTCCTCCCCTTGGAGCACCACCTCCCCGGTCAGACTTGGACTTGGGTGGTGGCGACTTGGGCCGAAGTCTCTCAATCTCTTCAGTGCAGCCCGTCAGGTGGGAATTCGGAGCGGTGAAGTATGAAGAATATGTTTCTGCATTGAAATTGCTGTTTGTGAGGGTGGGTCCTACAGTCAGCCAACCTACGGAACAAAACCAGAGTCAACACAACCAAGAACAAACTCCGTGCTTCAAGGCCATTACTGACTTTTTCCTAGTAAATGGCGTGACAGGGACACACACCTACACTGAAAGGAATGAAAAGGTCACCTCTGGGAAAACCAGAGTTATTGAAAAGGTAAGATTTTAGTTCAATATTTCTAAGGGCTTCTTATTTTCCCATTTTTCCCATGCTATTCCCCCACCAGCCCCTCTGGATCCAGACTAAAACAGGTCAGTAAAATCATCTAGTTTAAAAATGTCATCCTCCTCCTTTTCCTGTTTTTAAAAGGCATTTAAATATGAATTAGATAATTTTTGTCTCCAGAAACCAGTTGTGACAAGTGCAGCCAGGAGCACAGCGCACTGGAAGCGCGTATGTGAAAACACAATAAAATAAAAATTCTGTTGAAGCCCACATGATATGAAAATCGAGCTAAAGAGTTAAATTAACCTGTTTATGCACAAATATTCAGTGGGCACTTCAGCTTCACCAAAGGAATCAAGGCAGGCAGACATTCAAAGCAAGCATGTTCCTATTTCTTCATATTACAAGCTAAGGTAGCATTTGGACCTAAAATGGGGCTCTTAAAAATGTCAGTGGGAATTTAATTTTTGGTTGTATCATGAAGAAAAATGTAGTTCAGTGACCTCAACAACATCCTTTAAGGAAAACAGGAATAAAAAACGCCAAGATCAGTCTTTTAACACTGTTGTCTTTACCCTAGGAATGTACATAACATTTACCTTGCTTCCTGCACATTTAAAAAAATAAAAAAGACAAAAAACCAACCAAACGAAAACCAGAGAGGTCAGGTTTTCATAATTCTCAGAGCACTCTGTGATAAGTATAGGATTTAAAGTACACAAAGCAATTCCAGAGTAACTACCAAATTTAAAAAAAACAACAGTTGAATCAGACTAACATGACATCAACATATGAGAATTCACCTGCAGCAGCATGGAAGTAATACCTGACAATGTCTTTCTACAAAACAAAGCCCCCCTCCACACACACCAGTAACCAACTGAATTAAGACTGACATTAGCATAAAAATTCAAGTCAAAGGCCAGCCAAAGAATAGGAATGGCCAATAATCACTACTCCATAGTCTTATGAGCAAGACAGAAACACCACCTTGAAATTTATTTAGGAAACTTGCTGCTTGCAGCTTGTATATGATACACATCCTACTCCAACTGCAGTACAAAATAAGCAACTTTTTTTTTTTATGACAAGAATTAGTGTTCACATGCAGCAAACCAGGTCATGGACTTGCCAGCAACCTAACTGCAGTATCACTTGGCAGGGTTCTGTATGATGCTCCTGCAACACAGGCTGAGGATTCACCCCAAGACAGACGTTCTTGCTAGGAAAATGCACGTGGTATCTTTAGTTCTAGCAAAATTTTCTGCTATTTGATCACGAAGGACAGAACATCAGCTAGAGCAGAAATCACTTTGGTGCTGTCACAATGCTGGGAGACCTGTCCAGTAACCCATCAATCCCTCTGCTGCTGAACATTATACTAATTATTTATTGGAATGGGAGGGTAGGAAACTTGGGAAATTTCTCTATCCAGTAGATTTTCTCACTCCTGACTAGATTGCCACTATAGGGAAGTCACCAAAAACCTCATCTGGCTTTCTATGGTATCATAATCCCATGGTGGGGGAAATGAGGTTATATGCAGAAATACATAGTTACTCAGCTGATGCAAGTCCTAGCAGAAGAATCATGCATTAGGATTAACCATTATTGTCTCTGCTTCCATCAGAAGCCGCTTATTAAAGCCAGTTATTAAAGTAAATTTAAATCTATCTATTTGACAAAAACAAACATAACAGTTACCTGGTCTAATTGTACTGTCCCTTCCAAAAAGATGAAGACGTCGTCGTCCAAGGCAGAAATGCTCAATGATGTGAAAAATCTCTACAGGCTTTTCTATGTTGCCAATTTCAGGCTCTTCTGTGATGATTAAGTCAATATCAACATTAGCATGGATGAAGTCACCATCTGTACTGCGTCGCACAGTTCCTTTAATGCCCATGAGGCAGTGCTCCTGCACACACAGAAAAGTACCTGTCACATGCCGCACACCATGGCCCTGGTTTGAACACAATGGAGAGGCAGAGCAGATCCTGTTCTCATACAGGGAAAAGTCTTAAGTACAAACTACAGAGCTACCAAAAAGGCCTTTTGAAAATAAAGCACAGAGTATCAAAGCATCAAGATATCTGGCTTGATGAACTACACTACAAAGTGGTAAAACTCAATTAGAGGCTGAGATAAGATATTTGGACTTCTTAAATTACAGCAGTTAGAGCTTAGAAGTTGGAAAGGCTGAGAAGTCAGCACAAGGGAAGAAAACACAAGATGATGGCAAGAGTAAGGGAACAGTAATTATGATTAATACTTGTATCAGCATTTGGATCCTAACTTTCTTCATACAAATAATTTTTAAAGTTCTCAGTCGTAAAACTGAGCCAGTCAGTGAAAATAACATACTTTTTCATATTGTACCTCGGTTAGAAAAGCAGCCTTTGCCCTCAGATTACTTACTGGAAGATATCACTGCATCAAGAAAGTAAAACTACTATCAAACCGTCGATGCACTCTCAGTCAACCCCACCAGCATTAAAAGTTTCTTTAACTCTAATATGCATCGCTTTGCTTTCCTCTAAAACACTATAGATCAATTTAAGTGACTAGTATGTAGAATCTATGAATGAGGAATCACCATAATTAGTTCAGGATGAAAAGATGGTTCTACATACTCATTTCAGAGTTCTGTTTCTGGGAATATGAAGCTCAGATGAGCAATCTTCCTCAGTATCATAAAACACTGATTCACTAAGCACCACCAGATGGCTCTAAAAAAAAGTTGCAGACAAGACTGTGTAATCATTTCCAGATTTTTGGCACAGGTTTTAAGAGTTTGTGAATAAATATGGAAGGCGGAATAGGTGACCTATCAAATCTATGCAGTTGGTCAACTGTATCCAAGCTACAGGGGTTCTGGACATTAAATGTAACTAAATAAAAGGGCAGTATACTGCTAAGCAAAATACCCATCAACAAAGCCTTGTCGATCTCGTCTTTAAGAGAACTATCCAAAACATTTCATCTTCATAACCCATGGAATGTCATTCATTAGTACCTTAGATTCTGTAACAGGTGGCACAGCATAAAGCATGAATCTAGAGACATGTCTGAACTAAACATAATAGGATAGCGTTTGCTGTTGTAATTGTTGGTAAATACATCTTGCACAATGCACTACTTATTTAGTCAGAATAAGCTAGTTCAGTTTTCAATGTTTATTATAAATAGTGACCTCAGCCCCTTGCTCAATAAACAGAGAAATTCTCTAATATCAGAAACTATTATCCTCTGTAAACATAAAGGGTCCCCCAAATCCTCCAGTGTTACTTTTAACCTCTCCCTCAAGAGCGAGCTGCACATATTTACAATACTATATATGCAATAAATATACAATATTTATACTTCAAAATATTTATAACTAATACAACACATTTTCAAACAAACTTCAGATTAATGTAAATGCAAGTCAAAGATTCCTGGTATCTTAAAGGGAAATCTAGACTCCTAAAAATGGCAAATCTGAGACAGAGTTAAGGATGTTTAGTACTAATGAATGATTAACGAATGTGGAATGAGTTCTGAGGTTAACGACACTTTAAATTACTAAATTGTCAGCCAACTCTCTTTATTTGGTAAAACTGCCACCGTTACACCCATATATAGCCAAAGCAATTCTTTATTAATCCTATCTACATTAATATGTTTTTGAATAACATATATTTGAGTCTCTTAAATCAGAATAGGTTTTTTTCCTCTGCATCTTCTTCAATACACAACACATCCCTAAGAAACTATTCAATTTACACCAAGCTGACCCATTCTGTCACTTCAGGAAGATGCTGACTGAGCTATGGTCCCTAACAGCCCTCCATCTGCTTCAAGTGCTAGGCGTGTACCTGCACATGTGTATTTAGAACCATTAGCCAGTCTTCCAGAGTTATTTTGTATTACCACGTCCATTTACAATCTACATTAAATTTAGTCTGATTCTACTACTAAGTTCAGTTCCATTTAAAAGGTGTTACTTCACCAGCAAGTTTCCTCCTTCAATCTGGAAATGAGCTTGTGTTTCTAGACAAGAAGTACTGCATACCTAATAGACTAACTGCTTATTTACCATCCACCCATAACTGAAAAAAGAAGTCAAAAGCACCACAACGTACAGTAATATTTTCTATTCGGTTTCCTTTTTCCCTCTCAGGATTTCATTCTTGTACCATTGCTCTATGTAGATGAACCCTTCTATACCTCACACTGACTAAAGTCAAGAAGGGACAGGTGTTCACCATTTATCCTATGCATATGTTTATTTCCATATAGTGTACTTTGCAGAACACAGCTCTGAAGTCCTCGTGCCTGCTTTCCTGAAAGCACGTCATGAACTGCTGGGGAGCACCGGGTGTTTCCTTAGCACAAAGAGACAAGATGGGAACAGAGAAGAAATTGAGCCAAACCTTTACCTTGGTCCTTTGGAAAACAGCCTTAGGGTCTAGAGTCTTGGTCTTTCCAGGATTGTTCTTATTTGTTTTAATCCAACAAATGTCCTCGCATCTTCTGTAACCCCACTTGCGTAGACACTAAATGTTACAGACAGATAAAACAGTTCACACTATGCCAAAAACTTAAGTAACATAAACAGAACACTCACACAAGTTATTGGCTTTTCTTAGAGCATAGCTGGAAAAGAAATTTGTCACAGATGAATGAAATATTTTACTGGCATAACTGTAGTATGTTTCGTGAAACTGCCTCCCCCCCAGCCAGTAAAAAACTAACCAAGAGGCTTAAGCGCACAGCAACTTGTTTATGTATCACCTTTTAAAAAAGAAAAAAAATTCTAAACCACTGCACAGATCCCCTGTAGAACTCTGCAGTTATTTTTACCAAGTGACACTTAAATTTAATCAAAACCAGTCTGAACAACATAGTGACCTCGGCCCTGTCTCAACTAATACCTGTACTCTGGTAGTTTTTCACATTATTGTGAAATTCTATAAACAAGAAGATAAATAGCCAAAAGCTTTTAGTGCCATTTTGTGGCCTTTCCTGTATCTGTAGAAAAAACCCAAAAAACAAACAAACAAAAAATCCAAAAAATCCATGACTTTTTTAATCCTTAACTTGCAAATATAGTCTTGGAAAGGGAGGAAATTGGGCATTAGGGACTCAAGCTCATTTGGCTACTGCTTGTTCCAGAACTGTCCAGCTACTATGAATATCTCTATGACCAAAATCAATCCATTCAAAATAGCTACTCTAACCAACCTCAGAATGAAAAGCACGTAATGCAAACAGATTCACAACTACATGTTGCCCTTTAACAAATGCCATATTTTTTTAATGGAAAGTACTGCTCAAACGAAGCAAAGAACATTTCAGCACATCAAGAGCTGACTGGAAATTCATCCCCAACGCAAGAGCTGCTACCCAGGCATAAGAAAATATTACTCTAAAACTCCAAGATCTTAGAGGGAAGTAAAACTTTGTACAGCTCAGTAAACCTACTTAAACTCCAGGAGTTTTCTGAAAATAAGTAGTGCTAAGCACACAATTTTATCTCACTTTATGAAATAGTAGCACCTTTCTACTTCGCAAGAAAAATTCTGACAGAAAATTGCCAAGAAAAAATAATGTTGTGAATGCACTCAACACGGCAACCTGCTCCTATGGCAACATGCATATATCAAAACCAAGACAGCAGTACAGCTTTCTAGACCCTACAGAATTATGCTTCCTCACACAGTCACAGCAATTCATCTGGAGACTAGCAGTAACTAAACAGTTAATGCCAGATACACTTAAATTTACTTAATCCACTTACAATTACCACAGTAACAAAACATCTCTCAGCAGTTACAGTTGAGAATTCTATACAGAAAAAGTCAATGATAAAAATAAACTCTTAAGCCTGTCCCTGATAAATTGAATTAAAACGTCATCTTACCACTCGGCCAAGATCCAGACCCTCGCCTGAACCGCACCATAGAAACACAAATGACCTCGGGGCTGCAATTTCTTCAATTTCCAATTTCATTATCTAATAACAATAATAGTAATAAAAGTGTTTCTGATTTAAATATAAATCACCAATTATATAAGGAAGAATACTTATTAAGTGTTCAAGCATTATAACAAAAAACATCAGGAAGCACTTCTTATTAAAGATATAACTCTGTGTATCATTCACAGCCATCCTCTTAAAATTTTCCAGAAAGTATGTTGTAAAAGTTACCTTATCAGTACCCAAGTGCATGTTTTTAACACAGCTGATGACCAGCTTAATTATTCTTTTTAACAGAAATTCTATCTGTATAGAAAATTCCAGACTTAAAAGACTAATACAACCCACATGATGTTTATATCCTAAACCTCTGCTTCATTTTACCATTTATTAGTAGATAGTGCTCTGTTTCTTTTCAGGCCTAGAGTTACTTATGTGAAGCATGTGAAGACACATTTATTATAATGTGCTTAATTCCTATTACTATATAGGAAAGACACTCTCTCCATTTTCACTTTCAGGAAAGAAGCAGCAAGAACTTATCAGGACAGTGGTTCAACAGTGACAGATGAGTAACATTCAGGATGAAATTACTTCAGATGCAAAGCATCTGTTACTCATTACAAGTTGAAAAGATTCAGCTGTAACTTGCTAACACATCAAATCAAGCTTCATTCAGTGCCACTGTGAAGAAAAATAATGCAGTAGATGCCATTCTAAAAGGATATAACTCCAACACTTCCAGTTTTTCTCTTAGGAAAGAATGTTTTTTCCCTGCATAATGCTGCCAGGCACCACTTTTACCTGATGTAACACAGAAGCTACCTACTCCTTAACATGTAGTTACCTATTCTCTTATCAAGGCATGAATTTGTTTTCAAATCCATGCCTTAAAGGTGGATTGAGTTTTATGTAGTTCTCCTGACCCTTTAGTCTGCCTGATTCATTTCTGAAGCTATGCATGTGTAGGTTCCAGACTAAGGAAAAACTAAATCTAGTTTAAAGTAACACCACCATCGCCCTCCTTCAAACTGCACAGAACATAGATACGAAAACCTCAGCAACAACTGCTTCACTCATATTATGATGAATTTGCTGCTAATGCAGATGGAGTGCTGCATACCTCTCAAATAGGGTCTCTAAATAATAGGTATTTATTAGTTGCATATTCCCACCTGTCAAAAAAGATCACACCTTGCACATTAAGATTTCTCCTTTTTCCCAAAAAAGGATCAGAAATTAACATGGCTTCAAAAAAACCCCTCTGAGATGACTAAACAGTAATGGAATACATAAAAACAAGAACAAACCTCCACAAGTAAGGTTTATCTATTTTGTTAGGCTTCTCAGGATTACACTTAATTTGACTGTTAAAATTTCCTACCTAATCAATACTTTGGCGAAAGGAGATAGGTTAATGAAGCATATTCATCTATTCTTTGCATAGAAGACCAGCATATTAAAAAGCATACCTTAAAAATATCTTTGAGAATTTCAAGAAACAAGGGAATATTTACAATGGATATTCTGAATTTCAACAGCAAAAGCCAAACAGAAAAGAAAACTCTTGGAATTTGAGGGTAGGGAGAAAATCCACTATTATTAGATTGAAGTTTTCAACCAGGAGAATAAAAAGCTACATTTAAATCATTAAACTCCTCAAAAAAAAAAAAGCCTTTTAACAGAAATAGCATAGCCATGCATACAATATAAAACTTAGTTTTTCTAAGAATCTAGACTTAAAAAAAAAAAACCAACATAAAAAACATACCATATTTTTCCTTAAAAACACATCTCTAACACATTGTGATACCAAATTAAATCCTCAAACTATTTTGCTTAAACACACACATGAAATCTTTTTCACAGCAAGAAAAATACTTACATCATCCCAGGTCCAGCATTTTTCATTGGCAGTAATGCCAGTCTCTCGGTAGTATTCTTCAAGTGGTGGTTCCAGAAGAATCACATCAAATTTAGACTTCAGTTCCCTAATATCAAAAGCTTCCAAATCTGCTTGTAAGTACCTGTTTAAACAAAAAACGGTAAGGTTGCTTAGATAAGTTTAACAATGGTTTGAAAATTATACTCCACACAGCACTTCTGTGTAGCTAGTTAAGAATAGTCTCCTGTGTAGCTCATAACTCAAATGCACTAAACCCAGAGGAGATGCATAATGCATTCTCACTTAACTTAGACTAGATGCTGTTACACTAGATTTTTTTTAAAAGTGGTCTCTCTCTCAATAAACAGTTTTTAGGATTCCAATTTAGCAAGCAGGAAACAGATGCCCACACAGACTGTACAACAATATCTAGTACAGAATCACTGGACTCCCTGTCCACAGAAGAAAACATCAACATTTAAGAAGCAAACAGTCACTGTCTGGTTAACAGACTTCTATTTTGCTTCACTTTGTGAAAGTGGTATAATTTTAGAATTGCCGTTTATTATACGTTATGTTCAAAAGAGTCTGAATACTGGAAATGTAGTTGCTTTTCATATAGTAGGAATGTATTTCTCCACCCCTATAACAAAAGCATAATTCCACACACATTGATTTTATTAAATACACACTCAAATGCACTCTTAAGACTGGCCTCCACACCTGTCTGCCACTCATTGCTGGATTGCTATCAAAAAAATTACACTGCCCTCTCATCAATACCTTAAAAAAAAGTTGATTAGCAGACCACCACCTCCCCCTTCCTAAGGAAGTGTCTTGAAGATATTATTATTCCATAAGTGTATTTGTTATTATCAGAAGGCAGCATTTGATAACTATTTCCCCCCCCCCTTTGTGCTTTCAGGTTAAGAATGCCAAAGCACACCTAACTTCAAATAGTAAGTTGAGTTTTGCCGTTTGTAGCTCAGTTGTTCAGACAACTGTTTCAGAGTTTTTCACATGACTGTCATGAAATAATGCTATTTTACTCAGTACGGATTTGGACAACAGCATATTAAAAGCATTAGGTTAACATTCAGATAGCTTCAAATTCCTGGGAGTAACACACTGCAGGCTTATACTAACATTCAGCAAAACCTCAGAGGTAATTTGAAGGTAACAGGACAAATCACCTCCAGGCAGCCTAAACGTTATTTGGTCTTGAAACTACAAAGTAACATCTGATTAATGAATACTAAGATAACAGCTGAACAAAAAGATTACACAAAAAGATCTGTTACAAGAGCAACTAAGGTTATATTAAGAGGCCAATTTTTTTAAGCTTTTCTTGTTATTGTATACTGCGTGATATCATGAGATTCACCAGCATACAACATTCTTTTAGTTTCCAAATAAAGCCTGCAACCCAAACAGTTGACAGTTCAGTCTTAAAAATCAAAGCTTTAGATACTGTAAATAATCACACACTGGAAAGAAAACCTAGTTTATATACTATATTAAACATCTAGATTAAACTAACAAAACCAAACTTGTTTTACTCTTCTGAAGTTTCAACTGATTAATTTCTATATACAAACAGAAACAGAAAATGTAAATTCTGAGCAGGTGCTAAAGATCGAGATTTGCAAAGCAGACAGCTAACTTCAAACAGGTCTGGAGAAGAAAGGCATTTTTCACAAGAACACTTACATGGGAGGAGTGTTAGATTTAGATATCAGCTCATCCTTCAATCTGATGAGCTCTCTAAGTTTTGGATATTCTTCAAACCTATCTGCTAAGCCTAAGAAGAAGAAAACATGAAGTTAACAACTACTTAGTAAATTTCTATCAATTAAGCATTGTCCAGTATTCTGAATAGGTCCAAATGTTAATACACAGCCTCATTTTAAGTTTTGTTAGAACAAACCAAAGCCTTCAAAGCAGTTTTTTTATTCAGTACTTCACAAAAGCCTCCTGCCTTCACCCAGTTAATTATGTCTATTACTGAATGTAGCGTCTGTGCTCTAATCTTCTCTAGAGCACTACAGTACAAAAGGAGTTCACAACTCCTTTAATCAGAAGGAAACAATCATTTTAACTAAAAGCACCAGAATAATGAGAGAAAGTTATTTTGTTATCCCCCATCCTTACGTTTATATTACGATCTAATTAACATTCACTTACAGAATACTCTTATTTAACCTTTGAAGACTCTTTCTAAGGAGGCAACTGGGGTGTGGCTGGTTCCCTTAGGCACCCCCTATATTGAGATTTGGAGTGCTCTTGTGTCAGTCATGAAGATCTAAGTACATGTATTTATTGGGTTCCTAGACTTAGATTTATGATGCTAATTTTCAAACCTTTCATGTGTACAGAACACAAAAGGGAGAACCCTAATTAGGTTTTCTGCAGCAAACTTTAAAAAAAAAAAACAAAAAACAAACAATGAGCAAACTTTTCAGTATATTACATTGCCCCTTCAAAAAAAAAAAAAAAGTAGACAATGTGTTTTCCTTATTGCTAGCAGCAAGCTCAGCACAAGCCACAAATTATCATTCTGTCTCCCAAGCAGTTTCAGTTCAAACTTAGGAGTTTTTGCAGGGTCATGTCCAATTACAAACTAGCACCTAAGCAGAGTTTTGATCATTAAGTAGAAAATGCACACTAACCTATATGCAACTTGACATACCTCATCTCTAAGAAGGGGTCTAGACCAAGTGCTGCTGATGCATTCATTTCCATATTAAGACTCATATAACAATTTGTCCTGTCCCTTCCCAATTCTTTATGCAGCAGAGATATCAGAGTAAATAACGTAGGCTTGTCTTTGTACTCATCTTATTTCAAAGAACAGTCCATAACTATTTCAGCTATAGAAATGTGAAGCCCAGATGCTTGTCAGATAAAGACATAACTGAGTCAAACCAGCCTGTTTCTCATACTAAACATCCAGATGTGTTTTACAGAAGCATTAACAAAATATAGAGAAGAAACAAACTAGCTGCCTCAATAGGCAAACGAAACCTCCTTGGGTAGGCAGCATCTATAAATGCAACATACTTGCCCTGACAATCTTAAACTTGATAAAATACAGATATCTGTTGCAGAAAACTGCAGAGATATGTCCTGCTTTTTTGACAAACCAAGTAACTACCAGACGCCCATTCTGGGAAACCAGACCAAACCATACCTTAGTTTTAGAAAGATTAAATTCCAGCCTAATAAAGTAAGATTTCAATTACAAGTTCTGTGATAGCTGGATCAACATAAACTTAAAAAATAACACCCTCTAAACTCAATAATACGTTGGGCTTTCTAATGAGTTGTCTGTAGCTACATAACTTAGCTGGTAAATATTATCCATACTGCTTACTGACTTAAATGTAAGCATTTTCCATACTTTATGTGTTACATGCATTCTTGGAGGCAATACAATCCAGGAAACAGCTGAACTCTAAGTCAGTTATTCAAGCTTCCAGAGGTTTCAAGATCTGCTCACTAGACTCATCTACTTTCTGGAATCAAAAGAGCTAGTTTTGAAAAAATCTTACAGGTGAAATAATTTCAAATAAAACCAAGAGAAAGAAGAGCCTTGGTAATAACCACCTTCTATCTGATTAAAAATAAAATTATTCATATAAATTTATATATTGATATGTATGCATACAGACAGACAAAAGTATGAAGTATATGTGTATCTACATTTCCCTGTCACTGTAAGGAATTAAAAAGGGGACAAAAAAAAAAAAAAAAAAAAGAAGTGCTGTGGAATAAAATGAGTTCTCTTCAAACAGCTACCGACTATGACATACCAACATCTCTGATGAAGTTCTGGGGTCTGTGTCCTGTATCCACAAAGTGTTGGCAGTAATCGTTGTGTGGATTTAAGCTTTGAGTACCCTGGAGAACACAAGGAAGTTCAGTGAGTGCAACAGGGAGACAACTGGACATATACACACATACTACATGTGTTAGTCTGACAAATGAGGAAGTAACCGATTATTTTTTTTAATTTTCAACATGCCTCTATAAGCCACACTAGTCAAGACCGCCATTGAGTTTTTAGTTCCAAATCAGGCCCACCATTACTATAGCTCATTGCAAGCTGATCCAGATCTTTACTCAGATCAATGTAAACACTAGTACCTTTCACACCTTTCACAGGAAGCTTCCGCACTTTTGAATTCCAGTCAATTACTTCAGCCTTTAAAGCTGTATGTCAAATACCATCAACTGCAGAAATAGTTTAACACAACTATGCCAGCTTTGACTAGACTTCTAATTGCAAAAGCAGTTTACCTTAAGAAAGGTACTGGAATCTTTGTAAATCTCTTCTTCATAGGGCAGGTTCTCTTCATCCTGCTGCAGCTCTACTTCGTCCTTGGAAATAAAGCAGATATTACAAGTATCTGAAGCATTTAGAAGTATGCAAGATCATGCTGTTTCTCTCCTCATTATGATTCTGCTTCTTAAGGAAAGAAGTGGGCTGTCACAACAGAAGTCTCCTAAAACAGCAGATCATGAATGGTTCCAACTCCAGTTTTGGAGGGGAAAAAAAAATTTACCTATTCCCAGAAAGGGCTGCCTGTCTCTAATTGATGGGGAGAGTTACTGGAAAAGTTATCTGAAAGAAGAATAAAATACAAACCCCTTCATTTCTAGGCCCTGACAGTCTAGAAAGTGCTTTACAAGGTATAGAACTTCTAATTTTTGTCTCCCCACAATTTTCACTCCTTAGACTAGAGCAGATCATGTATTTTGATGAAGTCTTCCTGTAGTAGAACCTTTGTATGTTTATATCCACTCAATCATCTCTCATGTTCTAAACTGAGCAGCTGAAACCATCTTCTCTATATAAATCTGTTAAAAGTGCACACTTCACAGATACAGCATATGATACAAGCCAATATTTCATTTGGACTGTCTCCTTAAGAATAACTTTAAAATTCCCATTTTGTAGTCTCAAAATTTACAGAAAACAGGAATTGTATTGCAACAATCTTTTTCCCCAGTTTGTGAATCACCAACAGACAGATTTGTGGAATTCAGAGATCTGTGACACTGACGTACTCTGAACATCCAACACAGAACTCAGAACAGAAACAAAGAGACTCGCTTCTTCACATCACTTTCTGTTTTCCGTTGATCCTGAAATAATCCAGATAAAATTGAAGGACCACTACCATGGTTCGTGATCTACCATGTTTGCTCTTTCATATGTTATTGATTACAACATAAATCTTAATCAGTTAATACGGTGAGAAGAAAAGAGGTCCCAAAAAAGGGCAAGATTGCTATCAGAAATAGTAACAGTGTTTACAAGGAAAAGGAATGAATAGCAGGCAAGTAGCAGCGTTATTCAGAAAAAAAAAAAAATGCTGAAAGCTTTGAGTTTTACTAAAAACTGCTTACACCTGTTTCTCCTCTTCCATTTTCCTCTAAATCTTAGCCTTCACATGTTAGATACCTACTTCTGAGTCATCCCAGTTCTCTTTATGCCTTCATAAATCATTAATAAAAGGTCTTGTGGCCCGAAACAAAAAGCCCACACCACCTACTTTCAAAGGGAAAAGGACATGGTCAAAGCCAAGACACAGAATCTTGTATTATTGTGAATTTCATTAAGTTCTTGTACATTAATCATCCTTGTTTCCCAAGTCTGGTATATTGTTGTTGAATTAGGGAAACAAAAACTATCCACAATATTCAAGCACATAGTTTTTTTGAAATGACTAGATACATTAAGCAATTACAATGATTCAACCAAGCAAGATTTTTTCAGCCTCCAGAATGGTGGCAAGGAAGCATTCCAAGCTTGCAGGCCACTGCTTGCAGAAATAAAGCAAAAAGGTGTAGTATCAAATTAGGCTGGCAGACAGCAAGTAGTATTTTTGTACTTCATACAATGTTAAAACTTGAACTCTTTGCCACAGAACAATGTTGATACCAGGCATTTATACAGATTCAAACAACTGAGTAAATTCACCTGGGGATGGGGAGAGGCAGAGCAGCAATCACAGCTCTGAGAAGGTGATGAAAAACCTGGGAGTGCCAGCGGACAGTCTAGTCCCATTATGTCACTTCCAAATACAGACCTGGAAGCTCAACTAACCCTGGTACAACCACTCAGTTCCACAAAAACAAGAGTATTGTAGTCCTTTAGAACCACAATTCAATGTTCTGACTGTAAAATATCTAGTATTCATTTTTGCCAATAACACATCTGTTCCTGTATCTCCCACCTCTACGGTTTGCAACGCAGAGCCAGGTTCCAAGACAGAAGTCAAGCTGCCAGTGTGGAAGCTTAACAAGCAGCCTTGCAGCCCTTCATTTTCATATCAGCCTGATGCTTACTAAGAACTCTCACTAGAAATTTACACTTATTCTAAAAAAAAACCAAAACCACCAAAACCAAAAAATAAAAAAAATCAGCTTTTTTTGCATCAGAGGTTCCTAAATGGCGAGAGATTAACATACTTCATCTTTAATCTCAAAAGCTGCTCTCATACTTCCCCCACATAATCAAGAAGTCAATGTCACTGTTCAGCCTTCTCTCAAAACACCAGCATAAGACATTTAGGTGTCATCAGCTCACTTCACTTTTCATTTGAAAGACTAGAAGCTGATAGAAATCCTCTACAATACCCAACTATATTTGTTTAAAGGTATCATGCCTACATCCACACTCTACACCTGTAGACCCTGTGCCATCACACTGTATTGTAGTAACAACAATGTTGCATCTCCACAGTAATCCATCTTCACCAGCAATTACAGCTCAGGCTCCAGCCAGAGTAGTTGAGGTTTGAGGACACATTCATTTCCACCAAATCTGAAGTCAGGGCGCAAAAATTTTAAACCACTTCAGGACAATTACCTGATACCATCATATAGAACACAACACAGCAAGTCAGGGTTTTAGAGACATACTAGAGTCACTTTACACTGAAAATACCTCTAATTTTCCTACCAAAACTGACAAACTAGCAATATTTGTCTGTAACACTAATAGTTAAGTCTATTATTACTTTTGTCTGCGGAGTATTGAACACAATCCAGTAGAGCCTGATACTATAACAACCTAAATTTTTGTATCAGTTCATATTACAAGACTTAATTTAAACAGGCTCAAAGTACTAACAAAAAAAGTTACATAAATACAGATGGGATTTTATTAAGTTCTTAATCTCCTTGCCAACAGGAAATTAGCAATGTCTGCAGAAAACAGCTGATGACTCCACTATAGATGTTCTACTTGGGGGTTTCAAGTTTCTTAAATCTGTTCATTTGCTCAACTGAAATTGGGCCGAGGTAGTGCTATTAAAATATTCCTCAATTTCAACAATATAGCAAGAGTCTTGGCATCCTAATGAAGAAAATGTTAATTTTAAGATTCATATGCTTTGCCAACTGAAGTGACATACCCATATATATTTCAGTGAAAAAAATATGTTTTTTAACCACATACTTGGTGAAGGAGTAAAATCAACTGATGAGATCACTAAAGTGAACATAAAATCCCCACTTTACAACAGTGCATGTACTCTGTAAATCCGTTCTTTGAGATGATGAAAAAATTGGTTTGCTAAACAAAATTACAGACTAGCACCTCACATGTTAAAAAGAACATCTGCCCACTTACAGACAGACTTTTAAAAAGAGACATAAAAAAATGTCCTGTCAAACATTAAGTTTTTGGTTTAGTAAGACAGAAGTAAAACAGACATTATCAAAGAACATAAATGTAACACTATAAAGGCCTCATATTTCAAAAATTACTTTTTTTTAGCATCCAAGAGAACAGCAGACACTGCATTATTTCATAAATGCACTGACCTTGACTCTACTTAACCACACAAGCACGATTATTAGGACAAGTTAATAAAGAGAGAGGGAGAATATATGCTGCAACAAGATCACAAAGCAAATCAGGAACACAGCTGTACCATAATCATGCCTTTGTTTAACCTCGTTTCTCTACCACTCATCTTGGACAATGCTCTTGGATGAGCATTTGAAAAACAAAGAGCATGAAAGTTTGACAACCACTCATCTCTAGTGATCATGGAGGAATTTTATTTTGTTTTTTTTTTCACTGAACCTTTCCTTTGGATCTTTTGGATACTTAAAGCATACCCCAAACCAAGCCTCTTAATTCCAGTCCCATAGAATCCCTTATTTCTTCCATTCATACAGAACTGCATTCCTTTGACCTTGAAAAGCAGGTTGGAAGGCACCCTCAGCCTCCCCGTATCTCATCCAATGGCCTGCCTCATGGTAAATGCAAACTTTTCTTCTGACACAAAGAAATTCTGGTCAAGATTTTTTTTTTTTTTTTTTGCATACCCAAGGATGCACACATTCTACCACTTCTTCCCATACAAGACAGCCAGCCATGGTACACTGTCATTCCCAGCAGGCACTATCACCTAAACCTACCCTGCTAGAAACAACAGTAAATTAAGCCTCCAAACATTGGGTTCTGGGAGTGTAAAGTTGAATGCACCTAAGCCATGTCTGAAGAGAACCACTAAGTGTCTATACCCCATCTCTTAGATCTTTGCAGTGGAAGACATGAAGGGAGATGTCACTGAGGGACATATATTTTAAAGTATCTGTACACATCACATTTATTTTTATTTATAAAATACATGTCTGTGCATATAACTCCATCACCAGAGACCTATGAACACCAGAGAAAAAGCAACTTTTTTTTTTTTTTATTACCTTATATTCTTCAATCTCTTCCTCATCAGCTTCTCCCTCATCTGGGTATTTGCGTTTTGCATTTGGTGCAGAAGTATCATAAGCAGCCCTATAAACATCCCAAAAAAATCCACATATAAAATAGTATCTCTCTCCAGAGAGATCATTTCAGAAATCTCTGATAATCTGCCTCAATTACATGTGTCTGTTACAAGTTTGAAATTATTTTGAAACTTTTTATATAAGAAGTTGTTCCTCTCTCTGTATATTTTAGACCAGCCCAACTTCTTAAGGACAGGACTCCTGCAAACAGGTATTTCACTTCCTCATTTTTCTGTTCTAAAAGGTACAATTTATTTTAATCAAAGCAGTACATCTACAAAATCAAGGCCGCTCACACAAGAAAATTACTGTTACATGTGAGAATTCGTAAGCACGAGTTCTCTGTCCTAGCCATGTCTATTGTTCCATAAGAACTCTTAACTAAATTTCCCTGTAACTGCTCTTCGAAAAACTATAAAGGCTCTAGGACAATGCAGATAGCACACTCTAAATTCACACCTCAGTTTTGCTCCACGGTAGCTTTTTAACATAGGAAGCAAAAGTTGGCCTTGATTTCCAAGCTGTGAGCGACTAAACCCTACTCACCTTATTCAAAGTTCTAATTTGTGTAATTAAACCATTTTCTTCCACTGAATAGTATGTTTTTAAATAACCAGTAAGATTTGCGAGCGATCTCATCCTATTTCAAAGGCCCGTATAACTATTAAACCCCCTTAACTTCTGACAGAAGTTGTACACGGTACTGACCGACACGTCTCCCTTGTTTCAGCAATCTCCCGCTGGTCATCCTTGCTGTTGAGCACGGCACCGATACTGTCCGCGTTCTCCGCTCCTAACTGAACAACGGACAAGGCAGATTGAACCCGCAGCTGCCACCGATTACAACCCACCCCACGCCCCCCACACACCTGCGATGAGTAAGCCCAACGGCCGCGCTCTGAACTCCACACGCCCCACCACCAGCCAGGCCCCGCCGCAGCCGGCCTGCAGGCCCCCGCCCGCGACCACCGCCCCCACCGGGGCTGCGGGGCCACACCGATCGGCCCTCCGGCGCTCGCCATTTCCCCGGCACCCGGGCCGGCGGCAGCACCGCTCTCTTCCGTTACCGACAAGCGGCCGCCACGGAATCCGCCCCTCTCCCCGCTCCCGCCGCCGTTAGCACAACCGTTGCACCTGAGGAGGCGCGCGCCCGCCGCCCCCTCCCCGCGGGGAAAAGGCGGGGCCCAG
>NW_015090920.1:15119349-15134564 GCF_001431845.1 Calidris pugnax
CCTGACGCGCCGGTGGCCATGTTGGCCGCGAGCAGCGGCGGCCGGGCCGGCGGACCCCGGGGACGGAAGCGGCCGGGCGGGGGGCGGCGGAGCCCGAGGCGCCGTGCCGTGCCTGGGGGCGACCGGCGAGGGAGCGGGGTGGGCGAGCTCGGAAGAGGACAGCTGTGAGCTACACATAAACCCATTCTGTAGCGTTACGGGCTGGCCTCCGGACTGATGAAGTCCGGTGTCCAGGAGGCACTGAGCCTGTCTGAACGTGATTTCAGTGCTGCTCAAGTCTAGACGTTCCGTTCAGTTTCACAAAACCATCGCAATAGAAGTTTAATCGCTAACTACAGGCGACCAGCTGTGCAGCATCTCTGGAGAGCTCTTTTCAGCTGGGTTCATTCCCGGGGTCTCACAGCTGTCACGGATCACTGCCGGGTGTTACCCTGGGGGGACACATACCTTAGGTTTACATACAAGGGCTTCTCTCTTGAGGACACACTGCTACTGTCTCCTACACATCTCACCCTAGTACAGCCTTTATGTCCAATTTCAATATCCACTGTAGATAACTACACTGTAGGTTAACCTTTATGTTTTGCCTACATCTTCCTGATTACAAAATTTTTAAAGCATTTTTCATCTGAAATTTGGTCTCTTTCCTGCTTCCTCCTTTCCCCCGCCCTCTCTCTGGCTGTGAATGTATGTGATTTATATTGCACACTGATTTCCACTCTGACAGCAATGTGTATTACAACAAGAATGAATATTGAAATAAAGGCCCACAGTCTGGCTTCAAAAGTTGGGCAATAAACTTCAGCTTCTAGCATTTCATAAAAGGAAACTTAACAAAAGAATAGAGAAACATTAAAATTATCTCAGCAGTTATACTTAATGCTAATGTTTGTTCTCCTGAAATACACCAGTTTTTCTGTAATTGTCAGACCCAAAGATGTGGACCACAAGAGCTAAAAAGTGACATTCAACTCTCGTGGTCCTCCACTGGTCTCCTACTGCCAGTTCCCATCACACTCCATCACACTTGGGGATACAAGCTGTTACTCTTTTTTTTTTTTTTTTTGGAAGTGGTATATACGGACATATATACATGTCGATGACAGTACCCAGGTAAAACTTAAAACCAAGAAAGACACATGAAGAGAAGGAAATTAGAGCAGTGCAGACTAATGCAGAAATAAACCATTTCCAGCTATTCACATTTCTCAGTGATAGAACATCCTAGAAAAATGACGGAGCTTTTAAATGTTGAAAACCCAAAATACCAAGAGGTGGTGTTTTATCCCCTTAGGCAATACGTTACTAGTTATAGTATCCTATCTGTGGAAATGCTACGGAAAAAGAAATGCTATCTCATAGTACTGCATGCTGCTTTGATACTGTTGGCTGTAATGAATACAGTAGAAGCCCCTACACAGTAACAAAATCACTTCCTCCTGGATGTGATACGATGAAGTTTGTGTGAGCCTGCACTCTGTTTTTAGAACTGGTTGCTAAGATGAGCTAATCTTTACAAACACTAATGGCTATGAAATATGTTACGCTATATGCATACACCATACAATAAAAAGTTTGTATGTTTGCAGAATGCTCCTTGCCTTTCTTATCTGCGTACGCTGTGGGTTTGGCTCTCTGAGCCTCGTACACAGTCTGGGGTCTGTTTTTTTCCTTGAAGTATCAGGCCAAATTCTGCGGGTCCGGAGTCAAGAACTACACATACACATATACTGTACCATAATCCGATCTATAGGTTTGTGTATGATCACCGATATTAGTGTTTTGATCACATCATGATTCTCTGTGATCTTGAACCTTACAGAATCATCAAAAAACAATGGAGTCCTCTAATCCAGACTCATATCCTGATGTCATCCCTGAAGTGGTGTCAAACCTACAAATATACAGTGCTGGAAATGCATCTAATCGGGCCAACTCCTTCCTGAATGGCTACACCCCAAACTGAGCATTCAGCTGCAGATGAAGCCTTTCCCAACACTATGTGAAATACACACATGATGCAGTATGTACCGTTCAGGGATCTCAGTGCAGTTTTCCATTTTTTTTATTTTTGTTGCAACTAATTACTTGGTTGAACTGCATTCAGCTCCGATCTGTTATCCACATTTTTTCCTTCAGATTTATGAAGCCAATTGTTTTCTCACCTTGTTTTTATTTAACTGATTATTCCTGAGTACATCACCCTTCGCTTCTCTTTATTGATCTGCATTCAATCTTTTTAATTATTTCTATTGTTGTGATAATTTTGAATTAAAATCTTGTCCTCCAGCATACTTGGACCTACTTCCAATTTCAAGTGGGTGTCTCCAAATATAATAAGCAGACATTCTATGCCACTTTGTTTAACCATTTATAGCACTGTAAAATATCTATAAACCACAAACAAATAATGGTAGAATTTCACACTCATTTGGGACTTGTGTTATACTGACATATATTCAAGTCTAGTCTGCTCCATCTAGCAAAGAAACCGCTAGCTTATTTTCTCTCAGTAGAAATTACTGTAAAAGTTACACAGAATTAGGCCCAAGCTGCTTAATTTATCATGGTTGTCTCACTTTAATTCTTCTCTACACCATAAACCTCAAACTAAATTATGCCTAATTAAATGCTCAATAAATTAATACATTAAAAGTACAGAATGGACTAAATAGATGAAATAAAAGGGAACCATCTCTCTTAACTCAAAATAGAAGAACAGAAAACAGCATGGACTAATATCACATTCTTCCTACTGCATGTCCCTCTCCTCCATGCTTTTAGTCAAGCACCTACATCTACCTCTTGTTTTAAAAAATATCTTTAAAAGTTGTTAACCTCAGCTTTGGGGCCCATTTAGAGTAAGTGATAGCACCCATAACACCCAGTGATTGTGGCTGCACATGCTTTTCCACCTCTGCCATAGGCTGTGTCCCTAAAAGTTGGCAAATCTGACCTCATGAGCATACTGCAAAAACACTACAACCACGAATCTATATAAACTCACTGCAGTAGTTCAAATTTTGTTTAAAAATCTTATAGAAGTAATTTAGTAGCAGCAGAGATTTTGTTAGGCCAGTACTGCTCGTCCTTAGTAAGCCAACATACAGCTGAAATAGAGCTGTCATAAACACAACGCCATACACTCTGGATAATTTGACAGACATGTGCTGCGATTTCACACTTCATCTAGATCAAATTCCACTGCCATCTGACCCGGTATTGTACATGTCCTTTGTAACAGACACGAAGCCTTGATGTTGCATGTTTCTCGCAGCAGGAGAGCTGCTGCTTCTACACCAACTGATCAGAGCCTTCTTACTAACCTGGAGGTGACTATTGAAAGGAATTTTGAAAGAGATTATTTAATTCCTTTGGGTTTGCATAACATCATATTTCATTCTACTTTGTCAGCAAAAATAAGTAACTTGCACACAAATGTTTAAAAAATTATAAAAACAAACTCAGTTGGTTTCTTAAATGTTCTGAGAACATTGTCCTGGCTTCTTCAAGCAGTGTCCAACACTGCCAAAGGAGCAGTAGTATTGGAGCAGAGCTAGAGAAGCTTTTTGAACAAAACTTTGTTTTGCTGAAAAACATGGATGTGTCATGAAAGCATTTTAAGAACTAGCATTGAATTTATTAAATTGCTGGGAATGAAAATTATTCCCACTTTTAAAAATCCCTCTAATGGACATGTTTTGTTCTAGAAATGTCACAAACTACCAAAAATACAGAATCTATGCTTAATTCAAGACATCCTATTTACAACTATTTAGACTGGACATGAGGAAGCATTTCTATACTGAGAGAGTAGTCAAACCCTGGAGCAGGCTTCCTGGAGAGTTGGTCGCTGCCCCAAGCCTGGTGGTGTTCAAGACGCATTTGGAGAAGGCCCTTAACAACTTGCTTTAACTTTTGGTCAGCTCTGAAGTGGTCAGGCAGTTGGACCAGGTGATCCTTGTTGGTCCCTGCTAACTGAAATAATTTAGTGCACTCCTCTCCTCCAAATTCATTGTGTTCATTTCTATACCAAAAAGTAAAATTTCACCTTTTAGTCTGGGGTGGGGAAAAAGAGCAAGCTGTTTTACATTTTTTCTTTTACCCACTGCAGAAACTTACTAGCCACTGTCCACATACTCCAAGGTAAACCATATACAGCAGTGGAACTCAGAACTGAGGTTTTACCCCATGGTTCCCAGACAATCTGGGCATTTTAACTCCCATGAGGACACAGATGGTTGTATTGCACTGACCCAGCTCACATGAGCCCAACTGATCCCACATTAAGAGTTCCACTGAAGTCACTGGGACTATTCACACAGAACCAATAATGCACTACTATTTAATGTGAATAAGATTGGCACAATATGATCCTAACTCATCTTCATTACTGTATATTTTTTCTGGGCTATAATGACTTCCATTTTGATATCTCTTACTATCAAGATTTAGAAGCTAGGCATATGTGATTTCAGAGATGCCACCTTGCATGCTATAGTCATCCATATAGCTTGCTAACAGTTACATCCATTTTTTAATAAAGAGATTAACACATCCCTTCTTTTGACAAATTCAGTCAATCAGGGCACAATTCTCCTTCTAAATTAGTAAAAAAAATTAGCCAAAACAGTCCCCTGAATCCCCAAGTCCCACTTCACTTAGAGATCAAGCATTACTGGCTTCCTATGAAGTTCAGAGAATGTGTTAAAATACAACTGGCTTTTTAACTGAAATGCCTGTGTACATGCCTCAAAAAATAGCATGTGAAGAGGGGATGGAGTGCAGCTTTATGTTGCATTGCATCTAGCCCTGTATTTATTCTTCATACTAACACTATCCCCAAACTGGCCCCCTTTCTCATTTTAACACTGTCCTCGTAGTGAGGCAGGAGCAAATCTCTAGCAACCATATGAACTTCAATTGTGTTATTTGTTCTATCAACGAGCTGAATTTGATCCACTTCCCTCAAGGGCAGTACAAATCTAATTACGTGACATCTGCTGGCTTCATTATTATAAATCAAAGTGTTAAAGAAGTGTGAATTTGTTATGCTTTGAATAACAAAGAAACATATTTCCATACACCTCAGTGTTCACCGATTTATAGACTTAACTCTATAAGCACTGAGATCAGAAAATACTAGGTATCACTTTCCTGCTTTCCCTATGTTTCTAACACAAGACATTAAAATTATACTGCCATTTTTATCTCATAGTCAGAAATTATGTCCTATTGTGCTTGCAAAACAATCCCATACGTTTTTATTTGTGTGTATTTTATGTGATTATAGTAGCCTTACTTTGTCTCAGAGCTGTTTTCTTTGTACTAAATAGCAATAAAGGTGACTAGATAATGATACTATACAGAATATTACAGTATATGGTAGTTTTGTATACTGAAAACCTCATATGTCTAAAGTCTTTGTATTCCAGAAAACTCATCCTCACATATTACCTCATATACTCAGTACTTTACCATTTTAAATTTGTTTTCAGTATTATTTAATGTTTTCCTGGATACCTCCATAGAAAATTAGATGGAATATCTTGCCTCATCATGTTATTTGCACAGAATATTTAAAAGCATACCCCTGAATTTATTCTCTTCTTTTCCCAGTCTCCCATTTACATAGATGTTTTCCAGAGCATTTACAGTGTTACCAGTTAACTATGGCTTCTAGGAATACTCCATTTTTCAATATCTACATCTTAATGTTTTCTTGTTTAATTTTACATCATACTAAGTTAAACAGCTCCTATATCTGGCACTTAGAATCTACATTCATGCCAGTTCACTATCCCTTGTGTTTTCCATGTGGCTGTGCAATAAACCAGACCAGGAAAAAGAACTGGCTGATCTTTTAACCCAGTTTGGATTATTTTGCAGCAAATGTGTAACCACAGCTTCAGAAGCACCAGAAATACAGACAAAGGGCAGTAAAGAAATATGAAAAATGTTACTCCATAAGATGGCTTGTAGTTAATTCCTAGAGAAAGAAGTTATTCTGCTGCTTTTTACTTTTCCTGGGCTCTAGGAAATTCAGGAAGAAAAACCTATGCATACAGAAAAAAAAGTGGACGTATGGACTACTCATGATCCAAATTGCAAGTCCATCTCCTACAGCTCCAAGTAGAAGTTACTTATTTGAGTTCTGAGTGCCAAATGAAGGTTCTGTTGAAACTAATAGCAAAACTCTGTTTCCAAAATAGGATAATAATTGTAATAAGAAAACAATGAGATGATTTAGTTACACACTATTAGAATGGATTGGGTAAAATAACAATTTTTAGAAGTCTGAAGTACCAAAAGTAGTGTGTACTGTAACACAGTGTTTATTTACAAAATAAATGGCATGCTAAGCAGTTCGATATAAAACCAGGATAAGTCCCTATAGCAAAAGTCGATGGCTTTTCATAATCCAATGGATTTCATTTTAAATTTTACTTTTTAGACAAGATGACTAAATATGAAAACAGTAAAATGGAATATGTAATTCCACGTCACCATTAGATTATTAAAACATAGCAATTGGGAAGTCAGAATGATGGGACAAGAGGGATCAAAAGGGATAAGAAAGGGACATCAGCCAGAAGTCAAGAAAGAAGAAGGGATAATTAAGCCAACAATGAAGATTATAAGAAAGCAGTTTGTTTTGCCAATAGTTACAGCAGTGGATCTTGGCTTCTTTACCCCCTTTCTTCATCCATTGCCCTCCCTCCCTGCCCTTCCCACAGCTCCTTACAGATGTTTTCCACATTCTGTGGTAATGAAGGCAATCTAAGTGCAACGTCTGTCACGGGTCTGTACAATGCCAGTGCTGTTCAAACTACAGGAGTCATAGTTCAATAGTGCAAAGCCAACTTTGATCCCATCTTGTACAGAATCTCCTCACAATTGTAGAGGCTATCCTCACTGTATTTTAAAGCCTATGTAGCTACTTTTTAAAATTTTGATTAAAACGTCAAAAGGAGGCATAAATAGCAAGTACATCTTTGTGCATCACTTTATATTATTCAATGTTAAATAGTTGCTCCAGTTCTGTATGTATTTGTGAAGGCAAGCTAGGAATTACTGAGATTTCTATTTTTTCAAATGGTAACAATATAGACAAACTGATCCTTGTATTCATAATGCACAAAATCTATTCACTAACATGAGAAGACTCGCTGATTTTGACAAAATTATTAGCCAACACAGCCAACGGGACATGGTTTATAAAGACTGAGCAATATACTCCCCTCCTAAACAGATAAATTTTTCAACTAATTGAAATTGCAAGTGCAACAACAAAATATTTTAAAATTAGTCCCAGTGCTTCCAATACAACCCCAAAAGAGAACATAGAAAGATCATATGTTATGAGCATGCACTTAACACCTTCCAAGAGGTCTTACCGTTACGAGGTAACAAATAACATTTCTTAAATCTCTTTAAGAGCATTCTTAAAAAATAATAGCAATAATAATAAGCACAGCATTCATTTACTTCAGGTAATTATAAATCCTAGCCTCCTTAAATCAAGTAAGTATAAACTATTTATTTAGCTTTCCCTTCATTAAGTATAAGAATATGTCTTCCTTTGAAACAGTAATATTATTCTTATCCAAAACTATTACTAATTATAAGAGAATGCAGCTTTAATGATTTCCTTCTCAAAAAGCACCTGAAATTTTACTTGTATTATCAAATTATTATATATGTTTTTTAAAAAAGGATAAAAATAGATAGGACTAAATGTTCACCACCTGTTTCAGTGGGGAGTCAAGAGTATGCAACACGTAGCAGAAGGGACATATGTGTATCTCCACAATGGTTCAGGTCTCTCTTTTTAATATAAATAGAGAGTTGTGACTGCAAATGAGAACTGGCAAAATCCTGTTTGCTTTTTATTCTAACTTTGTGGGACATTGTTTTCAAGTTCATATACAATAAAATCCTCAAGTAGTATGAAATGGTGAAATCTTTTATAAAGTCCATCTGTGAACGTGAAGTGCTTGCTGTTTTTCAAGATGAAAACCATTTAGAAGTTCAAAGTCTATCACATGTTAAACATGGCTTCATGGACAAAACTATTTCTGTCCCAACAAGTATCTATCCTTTTTTTTTCTCCTCTTTTTATGCTTACTTTGCATGTTCTAATAAGCTATAGTTATATTTTAATAATTGTGTAGTATGTGCTTGCATTATGCATAACTGTAAAAATACACTTGTAACTCACTTTATCCTTCCTCATTCCTGGTAACAGAATCTTGTGTTAATGAAGATAAATCAAATACTTGATGGGTCATTGCATGTATGAAGCTCAGCACTGAAGTAATTCCTGCATCCCTCTGAAATACTGGAGAAAAAAATTCTAATTTCCACACTGTATGTACATTGCTGTTGAATTTTGTGCAGGACACTGAGAAATTCCTTCAGGAAGTATTAGAATTGCCTTGTTCCATTGCTGTGAATGGGAAGGTGACACCTGGGTCAGATGTCCTGGTCTGAGGTAAAACAGAACTAATTTTCTTTTCAGTAATTTTACTTTTCAGTTAAGTCTCTCCTAACACAAACCAACCCTGCTTGATTTATCTTTTTGTAGTTTGTGATTTTCATTGCCCTTACACTTAGCAACAATGAAATGCAAAATTCTGAAATAGATATTATTAAGAAACGTTTTCAGAAGATTAACTCAGAACAAGGAGAAGACACCTGCTACCTTTCCAGACAGAAATAATTGGAAGAGGACTACCTGGATTATTTGCGAGAGAAGAACTTAATTAACCAACTGCATTTATAAAACATTGTTTACCCCAGGGAACCTTCTACACCAAGAATGTCAGAGGAAATTGTAGAAGGTCATATATCTCAGCGCTACGAACCAGTTGTCTTCACTGACAGTGGGTGTTTTGAATAGATAAGGCTTCATCCTGCTCTGTGACAGGCTTACCTACTGTTGACTGATTTGTAAAGACCACTTTCTACATAAAAAGGAGTCCAAATGTATGTTTTATGATGAAGACATTAAAATTTTTTTTCACCTTTTCTCTCTTAAATCTAAACCAAAATGTTAAACATTTAGTAAATAGGTGCTGCCTGCCCATTTTTTTTTTTTCTTTTTTTGGAGTGGGCTGTTTCTCCAGCACAAGCACAGAATGAATCACGTACAGAGCTTCTCTTAAAGGATAGACTCAATGAATCAATTACCAAAAACCATATAACCAAGGTACTGAGGTTCGGAACTGATGTTCCATTTCTCAGCAAAACTTTTTAAAGATTGTTTGTTAACAAATATCATCTCCCATTCCATTTCTTCAAAATATCCTCTCTGGCATATTCTTGCCTCTTTAAATATGCTTATTTATAGAACGGCTACACAAACTCACCTTTCACCTAGTTAACAGACTGCAACATATGTGATGCCGCATTTACTTCCTATTCAAAGCATCAGGAAATAAAGTGGCACCTCTGCTGTATTTTCACAGTCATGCTGAAGCACGGCTGCTCTCACACTCAAGTCTTGCTCCCCACTCAGCCACATGGCACTGCACACTTGGGATCTGCTAAATGGTCCTTCTGGGAGAGGAACATAAAGGAGCACTTGGAGGTTGCTCATGGAAACAATATAAAATGCAGCCTCAAACACCATCACATTGTAACTGCGTGATGAAGACTGTTTGTTGTGTTACTTGTATGTTCCTGAACATACAAGTCCTGAACAAATCACATCACCAGTCCTCCAAACTTCATGTAACCTACTGTACACATGGAGACATCACAGTATGCAGATGTGTACATACTACGAATGAGGATACTTATTTGCAGAATTAGAGCCTTTACTGAATGCAGGGCTTTCTTTTTCGTTTTTAAAAACATATTTTTCAAGCAAATATCTCCACACTTAATTGTTATTCAAAAATCCTTTTTTTTCTGTGCAAAACTGTGATAGTTTTTAAATGATGAGTCATTACTTTGGATATATCAGAACTATTTAAGTTGAAATAGGCATTTTTTCCACTCACTATATTAAACAAAAAGTGTTCACCCATTTTGCATGATTCAGTTTACATTACCGTTTTAAATGCAATTATTTCATCATGTCTGTATAGCCCAGTGTTATAGCACATATGCATCTATGTATTGAATTGTTCCAGGAAATCAAGTTTCTTATTGCCTTGTTCCAGGAAATTGGGTTTCTTATTGCCTTATAATATGAACTCAGCTTGTTGTACAAGAATGTACTTAACACTTTAAAAAAGGTTTTTCTATGATCTCATTACTGTGCGCACTGTGTTATGTGGTAATGGAAACCTCATCAATTACAGGCTGTTCAGTTACATCCTGTGTAATGCAGGGTCACCCTATGGAGCTTATATAGAATTACAGACAAAAGGCCTATTCTCTTCCATATAAGCACAAACCCAAATTAATTTTGAGTCAGACTTGGCAGGATTTCAAATTTCTGCTGCCTGTGTTTGTTAAAAAGAATGAGATTAATGAATAAAATTATTTTATAAGAACGCTGACTTACATCCTAAAAATGTTGCCTCATAATGACACCTATTCTGTGGCCCATTTTGCTCATGGAGATATCCTTTGTGTGAAGCCTTGCCTTCTCTCCTTCTAGTCCAGATTTCAGCCCCTGTCTGGTGCTGTTTGATCTCACTCAGTGCCCAGTAGGTCATGTGTGTAAGCTTTTCCATTGATTTCAGTGGTTGATCTATTGGCCCGAGCATACTTGATTATATGAATTAATAATAGTAAGAAATTATAGTCTGAAAATCATTCCAGTGCAATATGTTGTGCCTGTCTGTTCGGCTACATTCTCTCTGCTTTGTACTTGTACTTACTTCCTGGGGGAATTTCTCATGTATCACATTGCCTGAAGTCAACCCTTGCTCTGATCTGTCACATCTACATCTGTTTGACTCTAACCTGGTCAGGAAGGAATTCAAGAGAGAATTCCCTGGTTTAGGGCTATCAGTGGCAATAAGATGGAACTGACACAGGCCTTCACTTGTCAATAGCATTTTAACTGAATTCCACCAGCAGCTGGAAGTGCTCAGCTTTTCTAAAATCTATGCTGACAGCATACTGTATGAGCTTCTCAAAAATAAAGGTAAGCAGCTTTTCTGCACACAGGAAGAGGCTAATGAGTGAATTTTTCTATTGATTTAAATGGGAGCAGAATTGATTCTCCAGCAGAATTTTAAATGCTTGGTATTAAATATTTTTGCAATGCAGGACTACTATTTTTGCATGTATAATCCACACATCAGATACCTTCATCTATTCATAAGAACCATTTATTGAAAAGTAGTCCTATGATAACCTGTACCCTCAGACAATTCATGCAAAAGCAGAGTCAGCACCAGGGAAGAACTATCAAGTGCTTTTAGAAAGCTGTTAGGATAAAGGAAGCTCTTGTGTAGGTTTCCTTTTAAGCCTTGCATATATGAATAACCCATCCTGCTGCTGTATTGCTATATATATTATTATATTGCTATATATATATTGCTAATATATGAGTATGGCTAATATTTCCATTTCTGAGGTAACCTGTGGAATCTATGCACAGAGATACAGGAGGTGGGGATTGGGGTAGAGTGGTCAGATCAGTTCATATCTGTGAATTATTTATTATCCTTTGTATTATCAGCCATTTGGTACTGGGGCTGTCAAATACCAGGAGAAAATAAAGCAGCCAATCATGTGGAATTGTGCAGAACTTAAGACCTATTCCAGCAGATGATTTTCTACAACTGCTCTCATGGAAGTTGCCAGGTACACAGCATGGATTTGCTAACTTTGGTCATGAGTGTTGTTCCGTGGGCTTCTGTGGAACTGCTGTCAATAGGTGCACAGGAGGTACAAACTAAATACTAAGATTAGGTATTGAAAATGTTTTGCAAAAGGGAGAATTGCTACGTACTTCAGCTGGAGCCAGTTCGCCCACTGTAATGTCATCTTAATGGATTATTCTCTCTACCAATCCAGAAAGACCAAAACAAGCCTTGCTTTCACATAAAAATGCAGGCCTTGTTAAACACAGATTACTAACTTTAAATCCTGCAGTGCTGCTGCAGGAGTATAACTAGCACAGTTTCCAAACATTTAATATTTTCTCAACATTTTGTGACTATTTTTTTCTGAAAAGTTGGATACTGTAATTTCAGAATCAAAATTGTACATAATTCCCAGATTCATTGAGACCTTTTGAGGTTTCCAAAGATCTACTTGCTTATTATCCTAACTGAGAAAACTTTTCTTTCCTTTTAATTTCTAATTCAATTTGTGAATGAGTTTTCGTGAGTTTTGCACAGTAGAGACAAAACTTTTAAGGCAACCAACTGCACTAAGAACATCTCATATTTGCCATCTTTTTAAAGCTGTATCAGCTATATTAGAGTAATAAACCTTTGTTACTTGTTTATAAATATCTGAGGTAAAGTCCACCCTTAAAGCACAGTGCAGTTTCATTTTAGGCACACCTATCATTCTTCATGTTATTTTAAGTGTGATGTCCAAAAGAATCAAGGTTTTCAAAATCACACTGTCTGTCCATGTAACTGTTGCTTTGTCTTTGCTCTTCCCAATAACCTTTGACTGATTATGAGAAATGTGACAGAGGTAGAAGTCACACAGATAATGAGCTTCCTACAAGCGTAATAAAAATAGTCAAGCAGATGAGGGTGATTTTATACATGGCACCTGTAAGTGCCACAGACAAAGGAAAAGCTGCAACATGAGCTCCCACATTTCAAACACAAGAGAAACCATATGGGGGAGACACTCACGGATTTACTCACTCGTAGTAAATGCTCTAACCAAGACAGAAGCTGCAAGCAAAGTGTAAAGCATACATCCTGGCAAAACAAACTACATCAGTTCCAGTATTTCCTAGCAAAGGGACCCTCCTACTTAAAGTGAAACTATTATCAATGTCTTGAATGGAAGCCAGACCAAGTCCCTAATTTGTAAATTCTAACAAAACCATTATTTCCTGTAGCGTTAACAGACCTCACATCACAGTGAAAGCTAATTTACAGTTATTAAAACAAATTAAGGCTCATTCTCCTTATATGATTATACCAAAAATAACAATCATGATAAAAATTAAAATGTTCAAGAGTGAATGTGTACATGTGTTCCCTTCGATTAAACCTGACCCCTGTCTCGGGGAGGGAATCATTATGACAATTCCTTTTTTCTTCTTGATACGTTTTCTATAATTCTTGTTACTTCCAAACCTTTTTCGTTGTGTAGCCTTCCTTTTTTACCCACACCTCCTGTTTAGTACCCTTCTGCAACCTCAAGCACAAACACCTCTACCCTACATAAGCAAAAAAAGTTCACTGCATGTAAAATTCCTGCTGGCCTGCACACCTAGGGGGATACAAACGAAATCAGAATACATGAATAAGTAACAGGCTCAAAGCTTTGCCTGAAGTGTTTTGCAAGATTCATCATAGTCATCCGTTCTCTTCCTCCTGTGCAGATCATCAGAACCCTTCCACTTTCAGGCTAGAGGGGGAAAAAAGAGCTTAGGTCAGGGAAAATGAAATATTGCTGTTATTGTGATGCCAAAAAGTGTTTACTAGGCAGTGAAGGAAACCTTAACCAGCTAGGCTGAGCATGCTTCTAACCGACCCTTCCAAAGGATAAAAGCAACCAACTTGTCATGACAGCAACAATTCTTCAGACAATTTAAAAATGTCTGTAACAAGTTTTAGGTTAACATCTTGTATATATTCAAATATTTTGGAAACAAATTAAACTCTTGCCAGTCCTGACAGTTTCTAAACTAATGCATACACATATCCCCAGACGAATCCTCCAAAAGAAAGAACAATCTGTGCACTTATATCCACAAAGAAGTGCAGCAGACACACGTGATAGCATAGTTATCATGTTGCTGTAGAAACCCTAGCCAAGTATTCTTTACCTTTGTGAGTAATTAAGAAACTAACTGTAAAGTTGCAATAATAAATCAGTCAGAGAAGAGCAGAACTAAAATGAATACAGGTAATACCAAACACTGTAGGACCTGCTTCTCCTTAGCGCTGGAGCTCTTTTGTTCTTACAAACAAAAGCTTAAATTGGTAAAGTTGCATTTAGCACCTTTTGAATGGTTTGGAGCCTGCTAAAGGAAGGCCGCTGTTTATTGGAGATATCTGAGATCTTGCATGGGAAGCAGAAACCACACTTTCTCTTTTAGATTCTAGTCACAACACAAGGTTGTGGAAATACAGATTCACTCATCAAGAAACCAGATTAACACTTCTCAGCCAAAAAATTAGTCAGGAAAAAAGATCCTATGGAGAGGTGAATCTACAGACTGGTACTACAGACAAATTGGCAAATAAAGGGTGCACGCTGTAACAGGCAGAGATGAACTTTGCCAAATATGAACAACACAGATTAAAAACAGTGGTAAATTAAAAAATAATACCTAACCCATGCTAACAACTGAAGAATATGAGACAAAGAGGCAAAACTAACTGACAACCCTTCTGGTAGAAAAAGGAAACCAGAGATGATCAGGTCATGCAGAACTCCGCACCGGTTGGGAATAAGCAGATTACTATTCAGAGCACATGGGGCTGGGATAAAGCTAAACCGTCAAAGACATTTCTCTTCACGGCATTTGTTTCCAGCCCCTTTGTTTCCCGCAGGCACGTCTGGGGCTCTCTCCATCCCTCTGTCTCCTCAGCCGCCGTGCGGGTCCGTTTTGTCCCCTTCTCTCCAGCTTTGCCTGTGCTCCTTCTGCTCTTTGTGAGGCTGGCGGAGCGGCCAGGGGAACCGCAGCCGCGGGGGCGAGGGCAAAGAAGGAGGCGGCTGGTAGTGGAGCAGCGGGGCGGGAGAGAGCTGCGGCGGGACCGCGACCAGGGACAAACCCGGGGGGCGGCCGGGGAGGTTCGGGGGAGGCGGCGGCGGCGCCGGGGACTGGTGGGGGAGCTGGAGGGAGGGCGGCAAGGGGTGTGCGGCGTGGGGGATTAGTGGGACGCCGCGGCCCCGCCTTCCCCCTTCGCATCCCAGGCGCGATGAGAGGGGGAGATGGACCCGAGCCGGCGAGACTGGCACCATGACATTCGCCGGCTTCGTGGTGGCACTGGTGATCGGGACGATCCCCGGAACCCGCGGGCTGGGGCAGGTCTCCGCCAGCCTCCCGGCTGCCCGCCACCCGCAGCCCCCGGCCCCGCCGGCGACCCCAGCTGGCTGCCCCGCCG
>NW_015090920.1:15134863-15155106 GCF_001431845.1 Calidris pugnax
GTGCGCTCCCGCGGGCGGCCGGGGCCGGGCGGAGCGGGGCCGCGCTGACTGCGAGCGAGGTGAGCGGGGCTGGGGGCGCCGGGCGCTGCGGGGTGGGGGGGAGCGCGGTGGCTCCGCGGGACCTGGGTCCCTTTGCCGGGCAGGAGCCCTCCCTATCCCGGAGCCGAGTCCCCGTCGCGGGAGGGGAAACGGAGACCTGCCGAAGTGACAGTAAAGGCTTTTCTGACAGGGGAGTTTAAATTCCTACATCAGCAGATACATCGGAAAGACGAAGGTCCTACCTAGTTTTGTTCGAAGCTATTCTAATAGTAAGTAAATCTCGTTAAGAAGCCGTGCCATAAGCATCGAGTAGGCTCAGTTAGCCAGGACTTGGCATTCCCTTTTTTTGCAATCGGACACAATGCTCTGGGAAGCACTTGGTCCACAGAAGTGGCAGATGGAAAAGCAAAAGGATGCCTTGCTCTAAACGCGAACTGTTCACGTAGTATCACTTGCTTTCTGATTTTTTTTCCCCACCTCTTGGGATAGCGGGGTCTGCAAGTTAATACTGGTGCTTGAGTAATCTGTGAACCCAGCCAGAGACCTGTGCTCTCCCCCAAACACTCCTAGCAAAATCCTCAGTGGCTTCACTAGAAGTTTTCAGTGCTTAAGCACTGAACCACAATTTCAGCATTCAGCCCTGGAGAGTTGATCAGCTTTACATTTCATCAGTGCTGGCACCCCTCCACAGGGTTAAATATATTTATGTACAGTCTGGTTTTGAATGACTTCACATTTCCTCCTCCATTACTCTGGTATTATCTCCTACCTAAACAAGAATTACGTCCTATCTATACCTATACTAAAAATGATCAAGCATAATTGTTGCAATAAAAATAAAAAATCCCTCTTTGTTGCCTTTCCTTTTACATATTTTGTAATATCACAAGGTCAACAATGAAGTTGATGATTAATATTATGAATAATTTTGTTCTTGAGGAAATTGGCTTTGGGATTTTATTTTTTATTAATCTACTTTCAGATCTCTGAAGAAGATTATCTTTCTCTTCCAACACCTTAGAAGGTGTGTGGAAAAAAAGATAATAATTTGAACAATGTGATAATTCTACATATTGGTATAAAATATCACACGAAGAGCATATGGAGGCACCGAAGTCCACATTGATCATTTAAGCATTTAAAAAAATGCAGCTTCCAAAGCTGTGTTAGAAGTCAAATGTTATATTCCTTCAAGAAAATAGAATGGTGTTATGCACGACAGATGTTTCCCTGGAAAGAATACCAGGCAGCTGATGCCACAGAGGAGAAAACAACTAGACGCAGATGAAAAAAAATGAATGCAGAAGACTTCACGTGCTTTAACTGGTCTCAGTTTGGGAAAGGGTCCCACAGTTGCTGCTTTGATTTAGCCCACTGTATTTATAGCTTTTTTTTCAGAATTCTTCAGTCTGGTTCCCAAAATACTTTGTGAGCACTTGGTCTAATATGTTACAGTGAAGACGAACACAGCATTTTATTGCTAAGAACCCAATCTTGCACTGACTAAAGTAAATTCCAGAATCCCCTCTAAGTTCAGCACAAATGTGATGTAAGTAAAAAAACACTAAAACTACTACATGGTTTGGGTTTAGCTGTGTTTCTTCAGTCTTTTCAGAATGCTGGGTTTTTTTTCCCAGAAAAAGGAAATCCAGGTTAGCCCTTCTTAAAGAGGAAGGACATAGCTACTAACAATAGCCAATACTTTCTAATTGAATTTCTAATCATCTACTTCTCTTGGACTCAGTGGTAAACTCTCAGTGACATCAACAGGGCAAATGTCTGTCCAAAAGCCCTTGCAGAGGTGATATGAAAGAACTAGCGTGTGAGATGGCTTAAGGTGGAATGTGGAAATATATCAAGCCATTTGCCCAGAAATAAACATTATTACAACATTTGTCCTGAAGTATGTTCCTTTCTTACAAGAAGCAAGGAAGTTCAAGTAATGCAATGTTATGATGCAGTTTATAGCTGGAGAAGGACAGACTACTCAGAGATAAACTCACTGCACGTGTTGCTTTAGTACATGTGCCACAGAAGCCCATACTCAGTTATTAGGCACCTGCAATAACTAAATACAATACCATGTTCAAAGCTTTCAATATCCTGATTTTTCCAGCTTAGTATTAACACTTATCTGCAAAGTTAATTGGTGAAACTTTGTGCATGTGTATATATTAAACGGCTTTATATTTAAACATTAATGATGAAAAATTAAAAAAAAAGCATCTTTGCAATTATACCATGTGTACCAGCCTAAAATTAGGTTTATAGTTTAAAATAACAGATTTTGGTGTTTCACTTCCTTCCTTCTAAATGAGAGGCATCTGGGTAATATGATTTATTCATGCCTTGAAAGCAAGTAAACCAAATACAAATATATATGAATTATCATGATTAACCAAGGAAATCGTAGAGGAAAATAAATCAGTACAAAAGTACTCTGTACACGGAGCCAGCCGAAGTCAAGCAGAATTTACTATTTTAGTTACTGCTAATAACAACTTACCTGTGATGTACTCATGCTTCAAAAAAGAGGCCTACCTCAGTCATTAGAAGCAACTGCTTCTATGACTAATTAGCAACTGCTAATACAGTATTTTGCATGATATGTTGTTCATGCTATGTTTTTACTTTTATAAAGCTCTGTGAGTAAAGTGGGTTAACTGTATTTCTTTAGTTTACAAAGGGGAAACCCTACAAGAGAGGGTAAGTCTCTTTGCCAGAGGTCACGCTACCAATCAGTGGCAGAACTGGAAATAAAATACACATTTCCAGAATGGCCAGATTTAGAGTCTTTCAGTCTAAATTGCTTTTATCACATAGTAATTCCATTAATGCCAACCAAATCATGCTTCCCTACACTTTTGTGAGAGAAGAATCAAGCCTCAGGCTCGTAGTCTAAACACTGGATTATACTCCCTACCTGTTATAGTACAGTCCAGAGAGTTGATGGAAGGTCTTTTGGGGGTTTTGGCATTCTTAATAGCATAGGGTTAAAGAAAAAAAAGTATGACGAAAAATTAAACATGAATGCCTGTATTTTCCTTCTAAGAAGCAGCTTTTCTGGAATCATTCTTATTACAGGTGCACAGCATGAGAAGCCTCATTTCTGCAGTTCTGTACCACAGAAGACAACTGCAGTCCTTTAAAGCCCATTACATTCCTAACACTTCAGTTTATGTTTTCAGAGCCTTAAACTATTGATCGTTGACATGATGAATTTCAGTGCTGTAGAGGAACCAATTCAGCACATTAAAAACTCAATATATACAATATTTATATGAGGATCCTTAGTATGCAATATTGCTAACTGCTAAAGTTCTCAAGATAGTTCAGAAAACATAATTCTGATGAATGCACCCAAAAAATACTTTTGATGGATGCAACCCTTTTTCAAGGTTAAAATACCAGGAGTAAATAGTTATAATTTTAGACTAAGAGTAGTGCTCAGGAAGGTGATGGACAATAGCATTCATTGATCGCAGTGAGCATCAACCATAATTCTGCTGAACACAACAGGACTAATTTTTTTTTTATTGTAGCCAGGATTGATCCTGGCAGGGAAGAAAATTTTCCATTGATTTGAACTGGTGTTAGATTTGACCTATACTACAGGTAGCTTCTTACAAGTACCTCAGGCAAACTGATGAATTAATTTCATTCTGAAACTGGGATAGACTCTTTTGTATGTACTATGAATCATCCACTAGTGTTCTGAAATACTATGAGTTATAATGTGGTTACATGAAATATACAGCATGTAACAATGTGAGATCCTCACACTTTATGGCAACTTGGACTTACCCAACTGACTCCAAGGCAACAGAGATGAATTATCAGTGCAGGGCCTTTCTGTGGCACTATCCCATGTTGGAACACCTTGGAAATCAAAACAGAAAAAAATAAATATTGTTTTTACGTATTTCCAAAATTCAAAATACTTATTTAACTTTGTTTTAAATCTGCAATTTCAGAGCACCCAGCACCATGGTGAAAGGCATAGGCAACTTCTACTTCCGATCCCTCTTTTCCAAATCTACACTTACAGCCAAATTACAAACCTTTGAAGGTTTTGTAATGAAGACATGAAGAAACCGCTGGCACACCTTCAGCCAACACCATAAACCCCACTGCTGTAGCACTTACATGTAGAGCAGAAGTGGAAGTGATTCGCGTTCTATTTGCAATTCAGCCACACAAAGTAACAATGCTTGTTCTCAGTGAGATCTAGAAAATAAAATAAGGTTTGAAGTTACCCAGCATCTCTGGACATGCAAATGGTATAGGTTTTCCTATAAGAAAATTTTTCCAAAAGAGGCTTGGCCTCTTTTGAGGCCAAGCACAACAGCACAATTCCTTTGAAGTTCTTCTGTTTTTTGGAGTTAATTAAAAGTTGGCTGAGGTTTTCCTCTCCCTTTTTTCCTGTGTGTCTCATCTTGAGTCTATATGGCAGGTGTTGCAGAGCAAGTCTCAGCAGCACCCACTGGATACCCTTACTTCCTTGCATTTGCAAGTATAACTTAATCTCTTTTGAACAGTGATAGCAGTTAGGAAAGACTGACTTGGGCAGGTACCAGGGCAACTAAAATTACCAGACCGTATGTAAACAACATGAATTGACCGTCAGTAACCTCGGCTAGAACATAATTAGAAGAAAAGCTTAAATATTTTTTGAGTGTATATAAATGAAGGAGTTCCTGTCAAGACAGTAGATTTGTATTCTTCAATACAGGGCTGAATTAAGTCTGTCGTAAGACTGCAGTATGTGTCCTAGAGCTGCTTAGTTAGCCTGCTTTGTGGTCCTATGCCCTTATTTCTAACTCTCATGGGGTCATTTCACCTCTCCTCATTCTTCCTCGTCCTGACCAGTGCTAAGGAGGGCACTGAGAGCCATGGGCAGGATCCTTGTACTCATGTTCCCTGCTGTTGAGCTTGGTGTTGAGGAGTGAAGGTTTGATAAGCCCTATAAGGAGAGGCTTGGTGGAGAGGGAAGAGAGTGTGAGTTTCTCAGAGCATTGCATAAAAACCACAGTAGATACTACTGCATTAGCTCTACTCCCAATGTGTTTAGTTTTCTTCAGCAACTAAAAGAGCTGAAAACTTATAGCTTAAAAAACTGAGATGCTATCGTGTCTACGACTCCAGAAACCTAGAGCCTCCAATGCATACGCTTAAGCCAGACCTGTTTGCTGAGAAGTAATTCAGATGCTCTTCTGCAGAGCTTCTTGTGCCCTAGGGGAACACAGCAAGAAGCCCCGTGGGCAGATGTGTTGGGGTGGGCTTGAGGTGTTAAAATCTAACAGTAGAAGACTTAACCAGTGAAATTAAGAATTAGTCAGTACCCTTTTAATCACGCTATATTAAATTTCTTGCTGCCTGTGAAGTGAAAGAGTGTTTCCTGATCATTTTAACAATGCAAACATTGATTATCTTGCAAATAAGACCTTAACACATTCTTAATAACTGAATCTTAAAGACTGAATAATGAGTAATAGATACTTGATAATCGGATAAGCATATATGATGGCAGATTATGTTGGTCATCTTGCAATTCCCTACGATCAATTTAGACATGAAGCACAAAAATGTGTTTCTTTATGAAATAAGAGTCTTATCTATTGGAAAGAAAAAATAAGCTACTGAAAATAAATCTGTGTTCTAGAGTTTTGTTTTATGAGGTACCCATGTTACTGTAACTAATGTATCTCTTGATCCAGTAAAATAACTAGTAGGGGTCTGAATACCTCAAGGTATGTAATTAATAATTTTCTCATTAGTGTGTCCTTTGATTTGTTTGCTACATAATTATGACTTGTCATATGATATTGGTTGATACATACTTCAAACTGCATATGAGACAAAAAATACTGTATCATTTTACTCTTTATGAATTCAGTGCTGGAAAACTGAGTTAGAAACACTTAGACTGGAGTTAGAAAAAAATGTTAAGAGATATTAACCTTTCAGATGGTTTGCAATTCTGACTTTTCTTTTAAAAAAATGGTTTTACTTATTGTTTTGCTTGAGGAGAGAATGCTGGATTTTGCCCTGGATGGTTTACATTAATCAGAGCTGCAGATATCAATACTGTCCTATGAGAAAAGTAGTGAGTTAGAGCACCCAGCACGTTAGAATTATTATACCTTATATGCGTTTAACGCTATTAAACAGTAGGCATAATAAAAGATTTAATATTAGTTGCATGGAAAAATAGGCTTTATTTTTACTTCTTTCTAGAGTAACTTCTCAGGTGAAAATTGAGGCTATTTAAAATTTCTTACAAAATTACCTTTAACAGTCATCCTGTGTGCTTTCTCTTCTGTATGACAGAAGCTGGTTCTCTATCATATTTTCTTGTGAGATGAACAAAGGTCTGTCATGAATGCTACTACCCTTCATAAAACATTGGTGTTCCCATACACGGTTGTAAATCTAAAGGAAAAAAGCAAACCAAAATATTTTGTTGAGATATTAGATTAATTTTTCAAAAATCCCTCACATACTGTTTTCATCTATGTCATTTCCCACAGGCACATGGAAATAAGGCACTGTCCCTTCCAGTAATTTTCCCTTCCTTACCAACTGATATCAGTAGTGTGTTTTCCCACTTCAACAGGGACCAGAAATCACCCAGGGTTCTTTAGGAAAGTGGGTGGCGAGGGGATGGCTGTTTTCTTTGTTTAATGGCATGCATCCGCAGCGAGAACTCTGTGCTTTTCAAACTTCTTTCCTGAGGCTTCTACCAGAGATTTCAGATTTCTTTCATTTTTAACTGTTGTGCAAAAGTTATCTCTTGTACTATCTTTTGCTCTGTGTACATGAATATTCTTCCACTGTTGTCATTGGAAATTCTATAAACAGAAAAAGGAGTGAGCCAAATTCTGCCATGGAGATCTTAGAAAATAATTTTATTCTTTGAGTACTCCCTTACTCAAATACTTAAATAGAAATATTGTGTAATGTGTACTCAGGAAACACTACATTGTTTTCAGTAGGTGTCATGCAGGACTATAAGCAATCATGTAAGAAAATAAACTTATTTTTGGAGATGACATCCTCAAAATTGCTTTCTGGTATGTCAGGAATCACTTTGCTATGACTGCAGTTGATGTTTCAAATGAAAATAATAGTCTATACAGAAGTCTGGTGAAAAGCAGAAGTAAACAAAATTCCAGACTGTCTGTATGTGACAGAAAAATACAAAGAGAAAAATTATAAAGACAGATAAATAATGTGCAACTTGTATACAGTATTGTTATAATAACTAATTACTAATCCTCTATTTGGAAGGATAACACACTCTGTAACATGAGTTGAATAGGTTTTGTTTGCAATTTACTGCACAGTAAGTTACTGCTGAGAAAGTAAATAGGAGGCAAATAGGAACACACAAAACCAAATTTGAGGTTAATTAATTCCTTGAGTTATTTGGCAGTTGTTTGGCTTTGTGGTTTTACAAAATACAGTGAACTAAATTAAAACCAGGATGCAATCTGAGTGAAAGCTGCAAGAAAAACTGGATCTACCTACTACATTTTTTGGTTGTTTTTTTTTTTTTTTTTTACACATATCTGAACACACATACAATGAAATGCAGGCACAAACATTGACTTTTCTCCCACTGGTAAAAATCCTGCAAACTGGATGATGGTGTGGCTTTCAATTTTAAGTAGATCACAGGAAAGAGACAGATGGATAACACACATACAATGAAATGCAGGCACAAACATTGACTTTTCTCCCACTGGTAAAAATCCTGCAAACTGGATGATGGTGTGGCTTTCAATTTTAAGTAGATCACAGGAAAGAGACAGATGGATTGAGTGAGATTTCAGGCAACACTAATGCATACAATTAGGTTACATTTGATAATTTACCAGAAATGTATTCTTGTTGAATTACTGCTCTGTTTCGACTCTTTGTTCTGCTTGTGTAGAGTTCTGTAGAATTACACCTATGACCAGCTTTTCCCCACCTTTAGTTCCCAAGGCACTTGGCTACCTTTAACAGCAGATGCATCTGGCATCTCAAGTAAAACTCCTGTAATAAAAAAATACAAAATCTGTTTATTTGCTTGGATTTCTGTATTCTGTAGCTCTCAAGAAGCAGATTTTTTTGCCACTTCTTTTAGACAATTCCTCATGGTTTTAGCTTATTTTGTCTGCAAATATGGTAAAGATCCCTCATGAATTAATAGAACTACATCCAGTGTTTTTCTGTCTGAGAACAAGTACGAACAAATGAATTATTTGGCTAAAATAAACTGCTGACATCCATGACATGCACAGTTACATGGGTCAGAGCAAGAGCTATGCAGTCCATGTGGTTGTTTTCTGATTCCCTTTTGTTGGATAGAATTATGTGGAAGATAAAAGTACAGCACTCTATAGATAGATGTTTTGCTCATTTGCGTAGAGGTAACCACATTTAAATATTAAGGTGTAGTCTATATATACTTATTTTTCGTGTTAGATCTTTAACTAAGTTGTAGCATCAGAAGGATCAGAAATGTGATGTAATTTCAGTATAAGAAGCAAAATTTTTCCTCATGTGAAAAATAAGGTTATCTCCTTTTGCATATTGCTGTATAAGAAACTTAGATGTGCCACAGTCCTTCTTAGAAGCAGCTCACTCAAAATGAACAGAGATGGTAATACATGAAACAGAAACTCTCTCTGCAGTAGGAAAATCAGGTTTGGAGTCTTTTGTGTGGGATACGTTAATTGAGCAATGGAATATCTTGGAGGCTTTTTTTTTTTTTTTTAACCAGGGTCAGTGAGACTCCAGGGTGGCAAGAATGAGTTTGAAGGTACAGTGGAAGTTTATTTGAATGGAATCTGGGGAACAATCTGTGGGAGCCATTGGGACAACAATGATGCAACAGTCATATGTCGACAGCTTGCACTTGGGTAAGTTTCAGTCCTAGTAAAAATCAGTCAACTTATTTTAATGATGCTTCAGTATAATGGACAATCTACTTTGCAAATCCTGAGGGCTTTTTGTGTTTGATGACTATTTTTTCTGTTTGAAAGTTGTTGAATGCTGAAGTTGTTCTTCCCAGAATCCTTCGCTTCCTACAATTGTGTTGTACTTCAAAAAGGTTGATGTGAGAATCAGTATTTCATTTGAAAGCTCCATATGGGATCTGGAGAGGAGCAGAGCAGGGTAGATGCTCTTGGCAGAAATATGAGGTCTAATCCTGATCTCACTTACGTAAGTGTCAACTAAGAACAGCTCCAGTAAGGTTATTGAATCTATACAAACATAAATATGGCCAGAATTAGACTCTGTATGGGCTCCTAACCATAGGAAAATTTCTGTTTCTCAGGAACATGGGCTTACCCTCATAATCATCCATTCCATCCTGTCAAAAAACATCTGGGACTCATCCTAGTATTTTTGTTGTGCATATCTTCATCTAGATAGATAATTCATATAGTTTACTTTCAGAGTTGCAAATTGATATCTGAAACCAAAACCAGGGAAGTTTTTGCAGCTTTACATTTTCATGGAAACATTTCACAGAGTTACAGCAATATTGGACAGGTTGAAAGTCCCTTCGTTGTCCTCATTGACCACTACTTCCCACTGCTGTCAGTGTGGAGCTAATCAACAGGACCCTTTAGCATAATTTGGTCATTAAACTCTAGATAATGCCTACAGTGATACTGCAAATGCGCAGTAAGAAAAACTGAGGTAAGGAAGAAAATGCCTATACCAAAAAGGAGTTTTAAAAATGAAACGAAATTTCAGCTTCTAAAAAATCAATGCTGTTCAAGTTAGCAACCACATTACTTGAATATGCCCCCTTACCATCCCATTCAGTTTGCACTTTCTCAATAAGCCACAAAGTATAGCTGGCTTTATTGCCTTTCTAACAGTTCTTTCAGTCACATACCAAAGTACTGATTTTTTTTTTGCTACAAGCAGTAAGGGGCTTTTATAGCATACTTGCACTGTGACATTCCTAATAATCATTCCACTTTTTAAGACTGCTAGCCAGAACTAAATCTAAGCTGTTTTATAATGTTCAATACTAATCTGCACACAACATGCCAACTTATAAAAATATGAGGATTAGAAGAGATAAAAGTTCAGCCATCTGGAGGCTGTGATTTTGCTTATGACTTCAGCTGTCTACGTGCAATGTCCCCTTTCCTCATTTTCGTGTAAGTTCTTTTTCCCTTTCATACCCTAAACATTTCAGTTGAACAAGACTGCTATTAGCAAAAGTAGTTCAGTGACATGGGTGAGTGGTTTGGTCTTTTCAACAGAAATGGCTTAAATCTGAATCCAGGCCAAAAAGCCCCAAGCAAACAGCAGTTGGAAGTTTCTATTATCATGACTGGCATAAATTTGGATCTATATACCACAAGGTGAACTCACTAGGTATTATTGGTGTTTTTCAGGTGCTTCCATCTATCTGTTAATTTGATTTTGCGGTATCTGGGCTTTGTTTTTAATTTAATTTTGCTGCAACAAAAGATGGGTCAATAATTGCAGCTTTAAATTCAGTACAGGAAGGAAAGGAAGCTGTTTTAAAATGTTCTGGATGGATAGGAATGGCTGAATAGAGCATAACGGACATGGGTCTGATCCAATGGAATACGAGGTGGTTTCACTGCCCCATGGTCACAACCGTATTATATGACGTGTATGGGCAGAGCATTGATATGTTTTAATGGGGTAAAGGAGAGGGTAAGGGTGAAAGGCTGGTTAGCATTACCTCTCATGGAAGTATAATAGCAGTAGGATGGTAGTGTAGTTTCACCTATGGACTGTGCACTCTGTGTTGAGCGAGAACAGGAATGTAGCTGGCCTGCAGCAACACAGGCCATTGTACTAAAATATCACACAACAAAATGGTGAGAACTGGGTCACATCTGTTACTTTTCTTTGTGCAGAAGACAATGCTGAACTGTATGAGAATGTGATGAATTTACACTGCTGAAGAAAGCCCTTTCTTTCCTACTCCAAGATTTGATTATGAGAAAATGTTCCACTTCCCCTCCTCCCACTCTAACGTGCTATGCTGATTATTATTCTTACAGTGGAAAAGGTACAGCAAAACACATACCATTTTCCGGACTGGGTCTTGTTCCTGTTTACTGGAGTGAAGTGCGTTGTCGTGGTGATGAAGAAAATATACTGTTATGTGAAAAAGTCATCTGGCAAGATGGAACATGTCCTCAAAAAATGGCAGCTGCTGTCACATGTAGCTCTTCCCTGGGTAAAAAAAATACTTATGGTTTGGTTAACTCCTTACCTTAGTAGTAATTACTCATGTTTAAATTAGAAAAAAATACTACAACTTCTTGGAACAGGAAATTAAATAGATTTAATCATTGCATCATTAACTGTTTCAAGTCCCCCGACTCTGTGCAAGCAGCAACTAGCTGAACTGCTTTTAACCTTTCTATAATCAACAAGCAAATTATTGCTTTGAGATGTAGGTTGTGAGAAAGTTTGAAGCAGCAAAAATCTCTGGCTGTAGAAGTAGAATTGTTCCCCCTCCCCATTTTTAAAAAAAAACATTTATTTATTTATTAATTTATTTGTCTACTCAAAGGTTGTCTTTGGTAGCTACATATGCTGCATGTCAATTTGTTAGCTTTTCTTGAACAGTAGGGAGCAGCAGCAATTTCACAAACAGGCTACACCGCCACCTTTGCTACAGAAGTGTTGGGATGACATTCCATAATGTGAACATGGATGATATCACACAAGGAACTGCCAAGTTTTTGCCCTATTCTGCATACATTTAAAACAGGTCCAAGTCCTCCTAGCTGAAGATTGCTACTTAACACATCACTCACACAAGTCAAAATGATATTATTAACGCTTTAAAGAAATTTCAGATTATTTTAATGAACATGATATATGGCAACTATAAGGGCAATTATGCCATCAGATATAAGATATTGCTGACCTCGAGGAAGGCTAGGCTATCAGTGCTGAGGAGCTGACAATGACAATCTCTTCAATTGTAACCAGAACATGTGTGGCTACAAGCCAGGTCTGTGCTGCCTTTCCTCTCCTATTGCATTCGTATCAAAAGACAGATATATTTTTGTCCTAAAGCTCTGCTATTCATGAGGAATATTTTGATAAATGGCTTCTAAAAAATCATTTTGGTCATTTAGAAAACAGGGAAGGAAGAATCTTTTTAAGCTAGGAGACAAGTTGAAGCACCAAAGCAAGAGAAATAGTTTTGCCTAAAGAAACTGCAAACTATAAATTTGCAAATTGTACTTTTAGACCATAAAGTTTTCCTTCAGTTTATAGACTCTTACTTCAAATTTTACCCTCCTCTCCTGTATAGGACCAAGACTATACAGAGCCAATTTTGCTCTTACTGTTAGAAATGCAGCTCTACAGACTGATTGTAGTATTTGCCTTACAGCCCTAAGTATCTTTGAACACTTAAGTAACTCAAGATCAGTATGATTATGTGTCTGCATAATATTCTTCAGCTACTGAGAGCTTCGGGGAACTCATTTCTAATACGATTAATTTCAGGTTTTCCATCTAACTAGAAAAAATAAAGTCTGGATCTTGAGTGATGTCAGAGAAACCATTAAGCTATCTTCTTTTTTCTTTACTATCAGGACAACATTTTGGGAAAGAAATTATCTTTTCCTATACTTTATGTTTGATTGCAGCCCCTGTCTTTACTCCGATCCGGCTGGCTGGTGGGAACAATGCTCATGAAGGAAGAGTAGAAGTCTACCACGCTGGCCAGTGGGGAACTGTCTGTGATGATCAGTGGGATGATGCAGATGCTGAAGTTGTCTGTCGGCAGCTTGGCCTTGGGTTTGTTTTTCTACATATTTTCTACTCCAACTGCAAAGCAGAATTAATCAGACACATAGCTTGGAGTTGTCAAAAGATGCTCCTTTAAAATTGCAGTAGTACTTTGAAACAGTAACTAAGTTTATTTACAGAAGGTTCAGGTATAGCATCATTACTTTCTATTACCTGGAATTTTGATTTGTAGGATCCAGTTTTCAGTGTCATGTGATAGGGGCAATTTTGTCTGTAGGACAGACAAAGGATGTGTCTCAGAATAAAGGCTTTTACTTAGTGAAAACTCACTACAATTTCAGTAAAGTTTCAATCGAAAACTGTAGGTGAAGTAAAGGAAGTTGCTTTGACTGTTAAAATCCTGACACATTTTACTGAAGAGTCTAACAGCCTCCTTGCTTTGGAGTGAGAGCACTGCTTCGTCACAAAGGATATGCTTTTTCGCATTGCCGTGAAACTTCTCAAGATTTGTTTAAGTGACAAGTCTCTGAAGATTGTCAGTTTGCATATACTGAGTAGAGATCTGTTTGAAGTTTTGACAGTTAAGCTTGTCAGCGATTCTGTCTGAACTAAGCATGGTCCATTAATACAGTCACAGCAGCAGAACAGGATTTTCTTGCTCCCTTTCTGAACAGCTGGGGGTGATTTTAATATCACACAGAAGATAAATATTCAGTATTTGAGGAAAGGTGCTGCAGAAGTGGGAGGCAAAGACGAGAACTGCTGGATGAGAGAGGAAGGAGATGGGGACAATTGGGATGAAAGGCCAGATGGGTTGAACTAGGAGCAAGATACAGAGAAGACACAAAGATGTAAACCCAAGAAGAAGGGGATTATGTCTGAGACTGGATGAGAACTAAGCAGGTCAGTGCGGAGGAGACTGGAACAGAACTTGCCTGTTCAACCCTGCTAGGATTATGATGAATTAAAAGAAGTGGCATTGAAGGTAGCAAGCTTTGTGGCGTTTAATGGGTGGCCCCCAGTGTTCGTGTTTTGTAATGTGAAACTGAGGCCTTGGACTGCTGGTGCCACCCAAATTAGCTCAAAAAGATGAGAACTGTGCACTTTCTAGATCTCCTGGTGGGCCATGTGGGAATCAACATGCTCCTCTGATATAAGATTTTAATTTTTCCCCAGTTTATTTTATGCTTTATTTTTATATTGCTGTACATTTTTAGCTAGGAATAGTTAATAGAAAGTCTGTCTTCTTACAAGCTTTTTCTGCTTTTGAATCGGGCCACTATTAAGAAGTTCGGGGAGTTATGAAGCTATGCTTTACATTTCTGTATATTAATGACAAAAGCCATGCTCTTAAACTGCCTCCTTACTGATTACACTAAAACATTTGATTACTTATATTTAATCATATTTCAGAAACTGCAGTTCTGAGACACTTCTAATTTGATTCATTTTTCTGAGTAAACAAATTGTATTAATGTGGTGCTAAATCTTTTTGAAGTTCGTCTAGGGATTTACAGAATTTCTCAAGTAATCAAGATATCTTGACAAATGTGCTCATTACTGAGAAGCGAAATTTTACCAACAGTGGCACTAGACCAGTTATGAAGTAATAACAATAATCTAAAATTGCATACTCTTAGTCCATCTGGAAACCTGCCACAAATTGTAACAGTAAAGCATCTCAGTAAGTAGCTTCCCACACCTTTTCAGCTTTCCTGTGGCACTCCTATAAAACTTCAGAGTATTAATCTACCATTAATAGGTGAAAAATAATGATAATTTATTTTATTATTTAGTTTTCTAAATACTTTTTGCTTGATACAAATTGCCCTTGTTATAGTAATGGGATCTGTTGTCTCTGCTTTATTGGATCTCCACAGAATCTTACTAGATTATGGTATAATTTGTTTTCAGCATTCAGAGTAGTCAAGCATTATCTCTTTGATTTCAGCAAGCTTCCCAATGAATAAGGATTTTTTTCTGACATTTTCTATACATTCGTACCAGCATCAGAATTAAAAAAATACAAGAAGCAGAAGCTATGTAAGAGAATTTTCTTTTTGTGTAAAGTTTGTATATGTGGAAATACTACTCAACAAACTTAAATGAACATAATTTTTCTTATACATATAAATGACACATATAAATATACAAGTAGAATAATCTTAAAAGCTATCAGTAAAAGGCTTTCTGTAATAAGCCTGTAATATATTAGGGTAATATTAATAAAAATAGGTATCCTGAAAGCAGGCTCTTTGGTCCATATTCATTCAATTCTACAAAACTAGCATGAAGTGCTGAGAACTCACAGAGCCCATCTTGGTACATCAGACATTTATTTAGATGCTTAAATATAAATGGGATATCTGTAGTTGAAATAAGTATTACCCTTAGTGTATCCTATGGATTATATTTTCTTAGTTTACTACATGGTCATTCACAATTTCAACCAATTTGGAAAGCAGCTCTTTATGAAACACAGGAGATGAAGGAGTTGGCTCTTTTTGCCATTACCAGCATTGCAAAATGCAAGTGTTCAGTAAATTAATGCTATATATAAAAATACATCGTTACTTAACAAACTACATGAAAGAAGAGTTAGGGCAATCAGGAAATTCTTGTACATCTCAGGGAAAAATATAATTTCTAATCTATTAAAATTGTTCTTGGCATTGCAAAATGAGAAAAATTAGAGCAAGATATCTGTTAATATGTTATTTGGAATAGGAAGTTCATTCCAAAGAAAAGGTAATATCAAATTAAAAAGCTCTCTCAAAGGTAGTAACTTCTGATTGAAGCTATGTGTTTTGCTAAAATGTTGCCTGCTGAGTGCTTAAGGATGTTTTTGGTTTGCTTACCTGGTTCTTTGAAGCAATTGCTGATTGTAACTTTTCTCCCTACTGAGTAAATAAGATCTGCTTTTTGGTGTTTTCCATATTCTTCGCCACTTGAAGAATGCATCTGGTCATCAAAGAAACAGTAAAAATTAGCAGTGCATTTTCAAGACTAACAAAGCACATTACCTTGAAAATATTGAAAACAAATTTATTTTAAACAAAATGAAAATGCAAACAACAGATTACTTAATTTACATTTATTGTGTGTGCTTTTATTTACCGAACACTACCATCTACAGTCTGTCATGAATTTCCATATCCTTCCTTTTTATAGAACTTTTTCCTGATCCTACGTTAATTTTTACAAGCCACTTAATATTGTTATTTTCCCATATCTCTTTACTGCTTATCAAGAATTTGTATGATTGCTAACTGTAAATTTATTATTGTTTTCCTTTAAAAATAGAGAGAACATAAATTGTTATGTTTTCATACAAAGCACTAGAAATGAAATACACATCTACCTAAATCCATACATGGATTAACAAGTCAGTGCCTTAAAAACATGAACTGCTGCAAATTACATTAAAAAAAATAAATCACAGCAATGTACTATTCTGACACACAGTGGCAAAAGCCAGGTAAGAGTTTGAACGATTACATCCCAAAACAAAAGAGTCAAGACCTGTCATGTTTTCAGTACAAGCTGAACATGCCATTCCTGTTTGGTGTTATGTGACAATGTATGGCTGGTAGTGGAAAATTCTCTTTAAAGCAAATTAATAATTAGTATAGAGCCCTGCACCCAAATTGTATGTTAATGAATTTAAACTAATCTTTTCGATAGGTAATTCATTATAGTAAAAAATTTAGAAAGATATTGCAGCCTTACAATTTGAAAAAGAAGACAGGTATTGAGAATAGTCCTATAAAAACTAGACAGGATATATGAACAGAGAAACCACTGAGTACAAAGAAACCAAACCATGAAAAACATTTACATATGAAAGACATGGCATCTTAAATAGAATTAGAAAAATCCTGATACATCATCAAGTGTTAAACACTGCATGATTTCTGTAATGCTGAAACAATGGAGCCTTTTCAATTTATGTAGGTTTTGGTGCTCAAAATGGTCTGTGCTGACATAAAGAGTGTAACACACAAGGCTAGTCATTGGTCTGTTTTCTTTTCTTACTTATGCCACTGACTGGTGATGTGACATTGTCAAGTCACTTAAGAACTCTTTGCCACGTTTGTTACATGACTAAAGGGGAAACACTCGCTTTTATCTGCCTCATCTGTGTATTTGAGATTTGATTCATATGCTTTGAGGACAACAGGTGAAAGTCACTGTAGAAATATATATCGGATTATTTTTACTACATATAAACAATAAATGAAAATTAAAATTAGAATCTTCACACCTCAGCTGTACATCTATAATCTTTCTAGGAAAGTTATTCTTAAAAATCAAAAGGGACGGAACAGGAAAATCTCTTCGATACAAACAATAGAAACTGATGTTCTAAATATGTTCAAACTGTGGAAGTGTGGAAACGGTTTAAGTAACCCCATAGTCTCAGCTGAGACTGAAGCTGACTGGGAAACCACTTCCCATTACATGACCTAAAGCGGGCTGCACTGTCAGTTATCACTGCAGCAGCTATTCAGGCAGTCCCATCTGCTATTTTAGAAGCTGGATATGCAATATTTTAGCTTTCCCCAGTGAGTCCCAGACTCTTCAGCTTGCTTGTTCCTGACTGGGTGTTGGTTACATCTCCACAGGGGTGTTGCCAAGGCATGGAGCCAGGCTTACTTTGGAGAAGGCTCAGGCCCCGTGCTGCTGGATGAAGTGCAGTGCACAGGAAATGAACTATCCATAGAACAGTGTCCAAAAAACTCCTGGAGAGAACACAACTGTGGCCACAAAGAAGATGCTGGTGTTTCGTGCACGCCTCTCACAGGTACTTTGGTTATCAATAACCACACAGGAAAACAGCGTCAAATGCAGAGTTCACAGCTCTGGAAAGAGAATTTTCAAAGCTTGCAAACGTACAAAACCCCACAGTAGTAAAGTGTTCTGGCAGTATCAAAATGAACCAGCTGTTGGCTACGGAAATTTTAGAGATACAGAAGATCTCATTATACAACAAAAATCCTTGGTTCTTCAGTAACCTGCTAACTGCCACCTATTATGTGGGGCACGCCTGAATTGTGTATCACATCTATCAATGGCAGTAAGCACTTCAGCATTAAAGCAATGGGAAATAACAGAATATATGAAGAAAAAGATAAGGTGTATAGACAGTGAAATCATATAATCAGAGCCCGCTGATGTGGACTTGGCATCTAAATAAGGGCTTGGGGGGGGTCAATATTTTGTGCCATTTCTCTTGCATTTAAGCAAGTGCATTATGCAACACTTCACAGCTGACCAGCTGCATTGTGGCATTTCTTTCATGTTATTAAATGACATCTAGTGCTCAGCACTAGATTTAGTAGTATAATATTCTGATCAGATGCAGTAGACGCAATATTACTAATTTTGTTTTAGAACAATAATTGGACCTATGAAAAACTGATTCTTCTTTTTGTTTTTCCTTACTTGTTAATGACACAGATGGTGCATTAAGACTAACAAGTGGGAAAGGCAGTCATGAGGGACGCCTGGAGGTCTATTATACTGGGCAGTGGGGCACAATCTGCGATGATGGGTGGACAGAGCTGAATACACAGGTGGTTTGCCGGCAGCTGGGATTTAAGTAAGATTACTTGATATTAGATATCTGACTCTTTGACTTGACAATGATAACAAACATTTACATGAACTCTACATTATTCAAGAGTCTGTTTTTTTAATATTACCCGAGTGCTTCATAGAAACTACCAAGTTAAAATCCATTAAAGCTTGCTCCTCTCAGTCTTGAAGAGATATTTATGGCCTCAGTTTAGGTAGAAGAAAAAGCTTCAACTGAGGCTGTGATTGAGCAGCTTTTATTCACCGAGTTTCTTCCAATCATGTTTTTGGCTGAGATCAATCAATGCATACGCTAGAGAGAAAAACTGATTTGTTGTATTCTGTTTTGCCTATAAAACTTTGATTCTTCAAAATCTTTGCTTAGAATCACAGACATTTTCAAGGTATAAGCCATTCTGGATCTAGCTCAGAAAAACCCACAGTTTGCCCCTGGAACACCATTAGATATTGAAAAGCATATTTTAGAAAAAATCCCATTAGTTTCATGCATTCACTCTTCACTACTTTTCCTACTGATTGTGGCTACAAAGACATGCTCTCACTAGGTGATTGCTGTCTTGCCTTCAGATTATAACAGTTTACATTCAAAAAACATTTTTGTTTAATTTTTCCCTGGGCTGTGACATTTAAATGTATATATAATACTGAGAACATGCTTTAAGTCTCAGTGACACAGTCATATGCTTGGTTGAAGGAAGGCCTTAATCAAAGGTATTGCATACTGACGTTTGCATTAAAGTAACAGTAATTCCTTGAAAAAACATTACCAAAGAATCGGCATATAATGCTCTCATTGAATTGAATGTTAACTGTATCTGCTCTGTCATGGTTAACACTGTTTACTGTTACTACTTGAAAAACCTTTATTTCTTCAGAAATAATTTATTTCCCTTCTAGTGGTTAAGCATCACATGTCCTCTGATGCCTGTGGACCAAAATGTTATGTATACATATGTGTTATCCAGGTATGGAAAAAGTGCTCCTGAGAGCTACTCAGAAGGAAGCTCTGGGCCTATCTGGTTGGATGATGTCAGCTGCTCGGGGAAGGAGACAAACCTTCTGCAGTGCTCAAGGAGAGAGTGGGGAAAGCACGACTGCAGCCATCAGGAGGATGTCAGACTCATTTGCCATCCAGATAATGACAGCCATAAACTCTCACTTGGTAAGGCATCTCTTTGGTAAAGTCACAGTATGACTATTGGAGGTTGTTGTAGATCCAAGCAAAGTAGAATATACTTAAGGGTGCTCAAAATCTTATTATTTGGCAGATTTGTGCAAAGAAGGAACAGGAATGGAAAAAAGCTCACTTTTCTCCTGAAGATCATAGAAAGTAATCAAACTTTACTATAGGAACATACACAGCCAGGACACTAAAGATCAGCACAAATTTGTAAGGCAAAAAAGTCAGATTTCAGAGATCCTGTTCTCTCAATCTCCACCAGATTTGAGACCTATTCAGCACTTCCAAACAGTATACTGCATTTCAACCAGCACTCTCCAAGATCTAAGTAACTGTCTCACACTATCAACAGTGGGAGACATACCCAAGCATTGAGGAATATAAGTCAATAGTATATCCTCCTATGGCCTTACATACAGACAATCCAAAAAAAAAAGAAAAGAGATATGGAGAAGGAGGGGGAGTTCAGAGATAACAAGAAGGAGGGGTGAGAAGCATGAAATGATTTCTGTATTACTATTTCCTACCATTTATAGTGCCTGGGTGAATGGACCCCACTTGCTGACCAGGTCAGAATGATACTACAAACACAGATCAAAAAGCCAGTTCCAATGTCAAAAAGCCTACAAACTTGTATGAAAAAAAAAAAAAAAAAAACAAA
>NW_015090920.1:15155652-15183775 GCF_001431845.1 Calidris pugnax
TTAAAATTACATGTAAAGTACCTAATTTAGATGACCGCCTCAATCTGAAAAATTTCCAGAAAGATACACTTTTTTTTTTCCTAGAACCTGCTATTGGGACGTAATCCTGCAGTATTCATAAGGGTCCCAAAAAAAAAAAAAAAAAAGACAAAAAAAAAAAGACAAGTAAGAAAAGAGAGAAAAATACTAATTACGTAGTGACATTGTAGAACAAAATATATACAAACAAATTCCAAAGATTCCTAAATCCACATGTAGATAATTTAAAAAAGCATTCTGGCTATCAAATATACACAGTAAAAAACGGGGTGCTCAGCAATTCTGAAAAACAGTTTAATTTTTAAAATTTGCTACATACAAAGTTTGTAGCTTGTCAGTAGGTAGTCTTTTACAAAATTGTTGCGAATACTCTTTAGTTTACCTAAGAATATTCTAGTTGGTTTTGAAATCAGAATTATAACTAGTGGAGTTAGAGTCACAGCTTCTCCTGAAACATAATGGATTTGTGTGCCTGGGTGCCTGAAGTTCTCTGGAAATTACAGACTGAAGGTCTATCCTGCAAACTAAGACATGAATTTACTGCACAACATTGCTACCTGTTATAACAGCAATCAGCAGTTTCACACACACATTTCTAGTCTCTCCCTCTTTATAGTAATTTTCTTCATAGCCTCTTGATCTCTCACAAATCAATGAATGATTTATGTTGTGGTACAGTTCCATTATGTGTAGATGATTGGAAAATCATATTTGATTTTCTCTGACCAAAAATTACAGGAATTCATATCATGATGCTGTCTTTACAGATGCAAACCATCTGTGCTGCTTTGCTCAAATTCCTCTAAAATATAATCGTAGCTGATGGAGGTCTGGTTCAGTTAAATGCATCCATACGGTAACATTCTCACATCCCCCATTACCAGAAAGTTATATTAATTTTGTGCTCATAAATAAATAAATAAATATTCTAAAACACAAGAAGATGAGATAAAAATAAAATAGCTATGCTGTATCAATAGTATCCCATGCCTATAGTTGGGTAATATAATTTTCACCTAAATCATATTCTTGCAGAATAACACACAATTTCAACCAGAAAATTAAGACAGTGTATCTGACATTTCCTACAATATCTCTGATTGGAAAGTGGACAAAGACTCTATTGTTACCATTTACTTCCCAGCACTTGAAACTGCTTTTTTTCTTCCTCTAAGGATGAATTCAGTGGAAAAATATGAGAAATTAGTAGATGATATGACTTGAGGAAATACAGACATAAGGAACACTAAAAATGAGATAGACTACGCTAATATAACTACAACATTTGTTTAGTATGTAAGATCATGACAATTCAGCTAAACAGAAAGTTGGTGAAGTTAATTCATGTAACTGTCCAAAGAGTATGAACTCGAATATAAACAATATGCTTTAAATGACATATGAAGCAAACAGACTTTAATTTTGTTTTGAAATCCTTCCTCCTTTAATTAATGAATTAGGCTAGATTTAACTAGCTCTGATCCAGAGTAAACTTTAGTATACAAAAGATATACAGACCCTAAATTAATCCGAATTAAATACCAAATCCAAATGTCTCAAAATACTGCTTTATTTAAGAGCATAAGTAATTACTTATCCTTACAGACTTGGAAAAGATTAGAAGCAGGCTAGAACAACAAGGTACAGTCTTTCCAATTATTCCAAAAAGAAACTCTCATTAGTATATTAAGGATTATAAAGTATGACATACTAAAAGATTTAGAAGGTGATTCTCACTTAAATATTATAAAGTGGCTACAGTAGAATTCATAAGTGTTTTAAGGCTACTTGCTTTGCTTGCATGCTATGAAGCAGTTTTAACGTGAGAATCAAATATATACTTTGCCTAATGGTTCAAAATTTAACCACAGGCCAAGCACTGAACAAAACATAATTAATGAAGTCTGACTAATCCACATGAGTGAGATTTTGTATTATGAACAGATACAAATAAGCAATCAATTTAAATTTCTTGAAAAACAATCACGCATTAGTCTAGAATAACATGCTGTAAAACACTATGCTGTCACACAAAATATTCTACTGAATAGCATGCATAACGATAAGTAATAACTGAAGTTCAACACAATGCTGCACTTTTTTGCTGAGATAGTAGGTAAGAGGAGTGGTAGCAACCGGTTTGAGAATGGATTTATGAACTGAGATAGAGTTAAATTCACCCATAAAGTTTCTGCAAGGAAAACATGTTCAGCTTGTATGAGTATCATATCAAAGAGAGATCTCGGGTGTTTTCTGGGAGAATTGTTCTATGCCCATTGTGGTCAAATTCTGAACTATGTCACATATTTGTATGAAATGAAGGAACCAGATGAACTCTGAAGTTCAAAATACTGTAGTATTTCATATTTGTCTTGTAATTTGTACAAACTGTTTCCTTTTGCCAGCCAGGAAAAATATAACTACTTTAACAGCTGATATTAGGCATGGTGAACATAAACATCAGTTGACCCTATATACTGAATAAGATAAAAATGACTTAAAGTACTAGTTCTTGCTTCTGTTGTTGTGAGTTGACAGCAGTAATTTATTCCCAGGTCCCCCCATCAGGCTGATGGATGGTGAGAATAAGAAGGAAGGACGCGTAGAGATTTTTATCAATGGCCAGTGGGGCACAATTTGTGATGATGGATGGTCTGATAAGGACGCAGCTGTAGTCTGTCGACAGCTTGGCTACAAGTAAGAAAACTCATTAAGCTGCTTCTCAAGTTATCTCTTTGCTGTATCTAAAAATGTTAAGTTTCTGCAACTGAATATCACCAACATACACTTGATAACGTAATATATGCCTTTTAAAACTTCTCTGTTTGGCATTAAGAAACATAAATTCTAGTGCTTTTGTGATTTGATGTAATTGTATACGTAGAAAAACCTTTGGGAATTTAAAATGCCTTTTTCATTATATTAGACAAAATGTAAGTATTCAGAACTTAGATTTAGTTTACTGCAGTTTACTGAAATCATCTGGAATTTGGCTAAAATTTCAGGGGTAATGGCTGTATTGTTTCAAAAAGCTCCTGATCTGTTTTCACTGAAGGTTATAATTTTGCATATTGTTAATACTTATTTTTGTGAGCCTTAATGATGACTTTGACATCCTTACAGGTTCTAACATAACTGTTAAAATTTTTAATGGAATATAGCTACAGGCCAGTGTTCACTGTCACAAGATGAGGATATGGTATCTGCAGATTCAGATGTAGGCACACCACCCACTGAATTCCTAGTTTTATGGGTTTTTTTCCCTTCATTTACTGGTCTGACATGACTCAATGTAGCTTGGAGATTTGATAAAACTGTTACACAAAGGATTATGGCTTCAGCCTGTATGACAGTAATTTCAATACGCTAAATTTAATATAGGAATAAACCTGACAGGAGAAAAAAAACCTCTCATTAAAAAAAGCACTGCAACGTATACATGCCACTTTTGAACTAAGTTGCTTAATCAGGCTTACATCATTCATAAGCAATTTTTTTTCTGGATACCTAAGAGCAGTAAAGATGTAAAAACTACAGGACTGGCATGTAAATAGCAGAACAAATATGAGCTGAAAAATATCCAGAACATTAGTGAAATACAACAGGAAACTAGTGAAACGTCTTCTCTGAGAAATACAAATCATGTTATCCGTTTGCTGTATCTAACAACGGTTAGTTTGTGCAACCAGATATCATCAAATTATGTCTGAACACATAATATATGCCTTTAAAAACTGTCTGGTATTTGTTTAGTAAAGCATATTTATGAGTAGCAGTAGACTATGGCTTCAAAACTACAAATCTCCCACTGAATCATTCACTTAGTCTGCTTTATCATCAGCCTCTCTGGTCTTTTATGTATCTCCTTCAGATGATCAAAATCAACCACTTATCCCCACCTTTTGTTTTTATATCTCTGCAAAAGCAGACGGTTGGCTGGATTTTCAATTTGTGTCCTGTCAGAATAGGGGGTTAAGATTATGGGATACAACAGAGCACATGTTTCCTGAAGAATCAGGGACAGACACATTTTAGAAATCTAAAATTAGGCTCCAGAAATTGGGAGAGCTTGTCGGAAATGCTGGATCTTGGTGACCCTATGTCTAGACAGTTGCATTCCACAAACCTGACTATGCCATTACATGCACTGATGAGCTGGAATTGCTTCTGGGCCTAGGAGTTCATGCCCAGATCTTTTTGCTGAAGTTCAAATTCTATTCAGTGGTCACTTCACTGTTTCAAAGCAAGGATGGGGCCTCTAGGTTGATGCACCTGAGCTTAAGGCTTGATGAATGTTTTCTCTTTAGAAATAAAGACATTATGACCTTTTGGAAAGAATTAAAAAAGCACCTAATACTGAAGTTGACATCAGTTTTCTTTAAGACTGATCACAGAACTAAACAGTATCATTAAACTCCCTTTACAATGCTATGTTTAATTCTCAAGTCTTTCCTGCCCGGAAATTACATCCCTTGAGGGGGCAGGAGAAGGGGGAAATCACACATTTAGTATTAAAAATGAGAGAAAAGAGTGCCTTAAAAAGGAAGACTTGTGTAAGCAAAGGATAAGCAGAGAAAACGGACTGAGTTTTTCCTACATATGTTACTTATATTGTCAATGCTTATCTGTACATTTATTTTATGAAATCCTGCTTCGGAACATTTGTAGCCATTTACTAGGGTTCATTCTGAGACTGAAATAAGAAAAACCCTGATTTGGCAAAATCACTAGGTTCAAAGCAATACTAGTTTTAAAGATGTCTCATTAAGCCCGTTTGGCAAATTCAAGATGAACGTTAGAAAAACATAATGTAGAGAATATTAGAAAACAGCCCTACTAATTGGCTAAAATCAGTCATAAAAATAATTAATAGCACCCTAGTCAAAGTATATTTGCAGCAAGATAAACTCAAAGAGAACAAACACCTTTTCTGAAGTACTATCTACTATGTGATTTGGTTTAACATAAAAAAAGTGTTTTGGCATAATGAGTAAAGAGCAAAAGACAGTTTTTGAAGCTCTTGCATTTTAGTGAATTAAGTGGCCCAGTAAAATCGGACTCTTTTAATTTAGGACAGGCTTATAAGAACACACATGCAACCCTCCTCACCTTCCCCAAAATGAACCCTGCTATTAGTGCTCTGCAAATTATCTACTACAGGAAAAAAAAAAGTTCTAGGGTAGTTGGCCATCTCTACTAAGCCAGTTTTTTCCTGATTAACAGTATTATGAATAATGGTAATACTGCATCGGAAGAGCTCAGCATGTTATTGTGTAGGGCCTTATGTCTGAGAAAAGCTAGGGGACAAGACCTGAAGCGGCCCTTCTCTCTAGCGGCAGATCTGAGCAAGCAAAAAGGTTGTTTCTCTGATGGCCATCTGTGCATAAATAGCTGGCCTGGAAAGCAGCAATTAAGAGACACATATAGCTTGGTTAAGGGTAGACTAAAACCAGTTGTAAGAGCACATTCCAGCATGTAACAAACAGATATGATGTAACACTTCTACATTTAGAGATCTCCCCATTACATAATTTTCTCTATTAAGCTGCACTACTCGCTCCAGACCATCAAAATTTTTACATTTGTTTCCTGGTAGTTGTTCTATTTATATAGTAGGGTTTTTTTTGTTAAGAGTGGGTATGTACAAACCCCTCATAGCAATTACCAGCAAACTGACAGATTACTTACGCACAGTAAGAGACAGCTTTCATAGAAAGGTATGAAGAATCTTTGCAGTCCAAGTCCCATGATTCAGTTCATGTCAATGCATGATTGCACTTCATACACAACAAGCTCCCTCCTTCATCTTTGTCTCTTTACACCTCTTTTCACCTAAAATATTTACATATGCAACCTCATAGATGTCAGAATATTCTTTGAGATTTACTTGGAAAGCCAATGCAGGCAATGCCCTTATAAAGTAGCCAGTAAGAGTCTGCAGAGACAATTCTATACTAAACTGCAAAAAATACTTCTCTGGGAAAGGTTAAGAATACTGTGGTGATTCACCATGAAGAAGTTTTCATACCCTGAGGAACTTTACAGCAATGCCCTAAAGCAGAAACCTTGTTTTTGACATAGAGATAAAACCAGGTAAGATTTTGCAACGAGTGCCTGTACTGTCTCACTATTTTGTAATAGCACATAGATACATAAGTTGCCCATGGTTATCAGAGAGCTGGACATTTTTTGTAGTTATCTGTAATCAGAGTATCATTCACAAAAGAAAAATATTTGGAGCGAAAACAGACACATTGCTTGTGACTGACAAGTTAAATCATACTAAACTCATTAGGCAAAGATTGTCCTATGCTGGTTCCAAAGTCATTTAAGGCTTTGGATTACCTGGTAACTACACACTAGCCATGGAAATTAAAAATGTCTAAGGATAGTTGACCTTGTGGTATCATCTCTGTCAGATGTTCTACATACTTCTCTTTCCTGACTTTTTATAATTCATGCAATCTAACCAACATTCCCTTCTTAGAAAGCCTGCCTGCCTACCCGTCAGTACATGGTAAAAAAATCCAAACAGGCAAGGCTTTCTGCTTGCAAGTTTGAAAAAAAAAAAAAAGGAAATTTCTATGTACTACTTCCATATTTCAGTTATATGGATATGGGCAATTGAGGGCTGGATTCTTTGAGTTTGATCCAGCCACACTTCTAGTATGAAGAAGTTTTGAAAATGGTATGACAAATCAAAATTCTCCCCAACAGACAATCCCTGGCTGATGTGGGGAGATAAACTCTTTATGCAATGCTAACCTATCTTCCCCAGCATTGCAGGTAATAAGAAAGGTATAAAAAGAGGTGCAAAGGGAGAGAAATACTTTCTTGCCCAATACATTTTCATGTTAAACTCTCTTTCTCTACTCCAGCATTTCATTTACATTCAGTTACTCTTTCGTATACATAGAATACAATATGCAATTATAACATATCCTTTAAAATGGAAATCTATGATATAGTGCAACATTTTAGTCATCTAGAATTCAGTGTATTCTTATCACCATAAAATATCAGTAAACTGCTCTTAACTGATTATGTAAGCTTGTAGTTCAGACACACCTAGAACCAGCTGTGGCTTCCTGCTCCACTTCTCTATATAGCTGGTTGAGTTATCTCCACTCATAATTCTCTTAAACCACATACAACAAAACATCTATTTATATATTAAGAAGCATTATCCTAAGTAATTAAAAGTAAAAATCTACCATAAAGTTACCAAATCAGATGCTTACATGCACAACGCATGTTGGTTTTTTATTGCATTTTTTCATCCACTCCCTCATTTGGGAAAAAAGTTCACCTTTCAAAAGAGGTCCTTCACTCAACTGACACTGCGGTCATTGCTGAAGCTGCAGGGCACTGCATATAAGCTATAAGGATCAGGACTTCAAACCCTAATAAAATGTCCTAAGTTTGACATCTAAGTACTTAGGTTTGCTACTTATCCTCATACAAGCATAGGATTATCATACTGACCTTCTTTGTAAAGTGCCTTGAGGCCTATGAATGATGCCGCCACACGAGCATGAAGTATGGGGAAAAGGCGGGTGCTGAGACTGAACTGGGTTCAGTCTTTCTCCAATCGCACTACAGTTTTAGAACTCAACCGCGGGGCGCACTTTAAAAATAGCACAAAAATGATATATGTTAATAACTATTAACAACTAATGTATCTGTAATGGTAGCTCCTACTACACTGCAAGTATATTGTATTTGACTAGCCCATCTTTCTGAGGGAATCAGACCAGAACAAATTATTTTTAGCATTCACAGATGCTGATTTTATGTAAGGTTTAAAGAGATTATGAAAAAGCAGCTTTCACATATTTTGCTTTATAGGTATTTGTAATGCTATTACAAGATGTTACTTTGCATAGTGCCTTCTAACTACATACATAAAATCAGTTTTTAAACATTAATGAACTGTAGCAATTTTGTTGCACTTCTTTTTTTCTGCTTACCAGAGTAACAGAGGCAATGAGAAGATGTCATCAAAGTGACAGGACTTAGAATAAAACCTCAATGCCTTTCATGACTCAGTATTTCACTCAATATTTCAGTTGAGTAAAATGTAGAAATATTTGCCTCAAAATGTTTAATACTAATAAAAAAAAATGCTCTGTTTCCAGAGGTCCAGCTAAAGCAAGGACAATGGCATATTTTGGGGAGGGCAAAGGCCCGATCCACGTGGATAACGCAAAATGCACAGGAAATGAGAGATCCTTGGCAGACTGCATTAAGCAGGACATTGGTACGCACAACTGTCGTCACAGCGAGGACGCAGGAGTCATCTGCGACCACCTAAGCAAGAAGAACCCTGGGAACAGCAATAAAGGTGAAGCCCCATTGTGAGTTGCAGACCAAGAGGTTGAGATGGGGAATTGTCACAGTAGAAAGAGACGACCGTAAACAAACCCATCTCAAAAAAGAAATAGTTATATCAAAAGAACTATAGAAACAAAAAGTGGTGGGAAATCTTCTCTGGTTACACTGAGTGATCTTACTGCTGTGCCAGCTGTGCAAAGGAATCATAAAGACTATTCCAACAATACAGAGTAATTGTCTATGATAGCTTACAGCAGTCATGTTCCTTAAGGGACATGAAAATGCAAAAACCTAGACAGCTACTTTCAACTTTTCAAGGTATAGGTTACCTTCAGCTGAGGATTAAGACCTATGTGGTATGACAAGCTCTGCTTCCACTTACATGAAGAACCCTATTAAAAAAATCCTACACTTGAGAGGCAGAGCACAAACATCTAAATTGCTCTGTGATCACAGTCAAAAGATCTCAGCTAAAAAGAATTTCTATGTCTGACAGAATTTGGTGTATTTTCCCTGAGCAAAATTTGGTTGTTAAAAACTACCATGAAACAGAGAGTACCTTCAGCCTTCGGGGTTTGTTTTGTTTTGTTTTGTTTTTTTTAGTTAACTTTTATTGAAGATTGGCTACTTTTCATTTTCAGTTTAATGCTGTCTACATCTCCCTTTCTGGTTTAGATTCTCTTGCTTCTGTTTGTGGATTGAGGTTACTACATCGTCGACAAAAGCGAATAATTGGTGGGAAAAATTCCTTACGGTAAATATTTGGTAAAGACAAGTAATTTTGAAAATAAAGCTTCTAAGACATGTACTTGCTACAAACAGTGTGCCTAATTTATGGTTTTATGTAGGGTTTTTTTTTCTTTTGACTTGTCATGAGGTAGAAGATGAAATATACTGAAAGAAAAATTGGTAGGAAATTTAAAAATATTCATTGATAAATACTTGCAGCATTAGTTGAAAATCTGTAGATGCTTATGGGTTTAGTCCTTGATTGGGTTAAATTTCTTACTTTCAAAATAACCATTTTACTTTTTTCAAAGGATATCTTGGTATCAGGATGTGAGCTGTATGAAGGGAGCCATGAATACAGTACAAGGTTTTAAATGGTACCTACACTGAAAAAAAGACCTGGGCATGATTTACTGCCTGAGACCTGATTTTCTTTCACAAAATAAGCCTTGATGATGACACAGCTATAAATCCAGTTTGTCCTTAGCTTTTAATTACATGTTTACATTTAGTTAATATAAACAGATTAACTGAATAATATTACTACTATTAAATGCTATGACAGGAAGTACAGGCTTTATTTTCTGAACAATTGTGAGTAACCATAAAAAACATGTATTCACAGAGTCTTACAAAAGGAATTGCAAAAAATACACTTCACTGTGTGATCTATTTCAAACTACATGCACAGCCTCAATCAGTCCATTTCAAAAAAAGACACTGCCTAAGACACTGGAGGAGCTTCAAAGAACAGTAAGAGAGAGTCCAGAAAAACATTTAAGTGCAGACAGAGTGAAGTAGGATTACTTACCCTAGTCAAGAGACAAAGGAGAATAATAAATAACACATTGCACAGATAAAGAATATTGAGAATTATTGTCTCAGAATATGTGTACAAAAGACACTGGATGAGATGAAATGGAGACAAATTATGGACTCCACAATAAGTCAAAGCAATAAATTTGATCTCATAATAAATAAGCTTGGGGACATCAGATGAAGAAAAAGGTGAGTGAAAATAAATAGTGATCTTAGAAATGCTTCAAAATCAAGAAAATATGAACAATATCAGAAAAGGACTCATTGTCACAAGAACTGATTAAGACAAAGAACTTAACAAAGGCTGAAAAGGAACTGAATACTTACATACATACCAGCAAATCCAAAACTATCCAAATTACCCCATTTGGAAAGACATATTAAATCACACCTTCCAAAGCTAAAAAAATGTCTAAATTGTTTTATGCTTTATGGGAAGTAAACTCCTCCACATTACTTTAAAACATTTGGCACTGGCAACTCTGGAATAGGATGCTGGCCTAGAAGATCCTGGGCAGCTCTTGTACTCTAGCACACCCATCCAACTTGACAGTAGTCAGAAAACACCTAGGCCTACCTGCTGCTTATTCTTGGATATTGCTGTTGCTTACAGGTCCACCTCTCTCCCTTTCCCTTCTCTTCGACTCTGTATTTTGCTAATCTATTAAACTGGCAAAAAATAATCCACCCTATCTTTACAGGCCTGCAAATACATACCCCAGACCTACTATATAAAACAGATGATCAAAGGCTGAATAAAGGTGCTTATCTGTTACTTGCGGTTTCTACAGTTGCTTTAGACCTCTTGGTTTGCCAGCTTCCCTTTTCAAACAGCTCAGAACCGACAAAGATATTAACACAGACAGGAAAGGACGCTGGCTTAAGCTTTTCAAGAAATTCCCTTCTTTACCCTCTCCAGATGACAGGAAATTTCTGGTTTGTTGACTTGGATGGTATTTGGCAAGGAACTCATAGAATATACTTTGGCACAAATGAATGCAATCTGAGAAGGGAAAATTAAAATAACTGACAGTGGGAGGAAGCGCTCAAGAGTGCCGGATGCCCCCAAAAAAATCTGTAAAGTAATCCTGACCATTGTTAAATGGAAATCTGAATCCTGCAGGAATACAAAGGCATTCTCAACTGTTACTTAATAAATAACATGGTTTGCAGTCAAAGAAACTAAAGAAGATTTACATTTAAGGTGACTGACAAACTACCTTACTTTTCCATTGTTGTACACTAAATGCAATGTCTTATGTCCTCTACAGAGGCGGCTGGCCATGGCAGGTTGCACTCCGACTGAAATCTTCTCATGGTGATGGAAGACTCTTGTGTGGTGCTACTCTCATCAGCAGCTGCTGGGTCCTCACAGCTGCACACTGCTTTAAAAGGTAGGTATCTCTTCAATAGTGAAGTGCATTTTCAAACTATTTTGTTGTTTTGGGTATAGGCAAAACCATTCCAGTTCAAGCCCTCTGAAAACTGGCCTTTGGTTTAAAAAAACCTTACCAAGCAACCTCCTTTCCCTCCAAATGAAAACAAACAAAAAACCCTAATACACTGAAATTATTCAGGGTGTCATCATTTACAAGATTTGTGTTCAAAACTTCAGCACTTCTATGAAAAAAATACAGAAAATACTTCTGACATTTAAACACAGCTTTCTGTTCCAACAAAACTGCACCTTATGGCTCTCAGGTTTCCTCAGACTACTGAGCAAACATCAAACACATGGACTGTAATATTTTGGATTATTTTTTGATAATGATAGATACTGGCAGTGGTCGACATTTTCACTGTAATACTGCAGTGACTAGATGAACTAGTCCCCTCAAACACATTTTAGTGTAAAGCAATATTATGTATTTTGCTGAGTCTAACAGGATAATAAATCTGTACACCTTTAGCTCTAAGTCGACATTGGACAGACTGGGCTGAACTTCCTAATGATCTCTGAGTGATTTTAAGGGGCTAGGTTTCCAAGAGCTATCTATAGATCAAGTGCCTTCTTCACATATTTTCCACAAGACAAGAGAAACGCCAGCATAGCATTTCTCATAACCTGGTAATTGGAACACTGCTTAAGTAACAAAAGTGGGCTCATCTGTACTGTGGACAAAAATGAAATGCCAATTTTTTGCATGATGATTAGAATTGTTAACAAGTAGTATAGCAGTATTACTGGTTTCTGTAATGTCATAGACACATAATTTAAGATCAAAAATTATTTGAAGGTATTTTTCCCTTTATAACCCACCCATATTACTAGCAAGTTCTATTCTGAGTGGTTCTGATGGGTATAGGGAATTTGCAGGTCTATACATTAAAAAAAAAACAACAAACAAAACAACAAAATCCAAAACTTTGGATAATTAGAAATATGAGGCATAGAAAAAAATGAAATTACATTGATCAGGATGTCATTTTAGGAAATACTGTGTTACTTGAACACTGTACTGTTCTAATAATATAACTCTTACTTAAGTGCTTCTTTAGCATTCCTGAATGCCCATGTATAATTCAACATGGTTCTGCTAACTGGTTTTTTTTGAGAACTAGGGACCCTGAGGTACAGTGGAGCCAAATACCTAGTAAGACACTAGAAAACAAAGCAATCACCAGAATTAAAATTCAGTTTTCTCAAATTTAGCATGAATGGTGGTATGAATTCAGGTATGCCTTCACTGTGAGTACATTACTTGACTGGCAGCAGGATGATAATTAGCATGGTGGCTAAACCATCCTCCAGGAACTGGCTGGGAAATAAACCTTCTAGGAGGTGCTAAGGTGAACATTGCCAGGCTGCACTAGACCTTAAAGGCACATCCAGCCCAGTGATCCAACAGAGTTGTAACACCCTGAAAGCAATGTTATTTTCCACCCTTGAAGCACTCCCAGACAACTTCTCTGCCTCCAGTCTTCAAATGTGATATAAGTGATGGTTCTCTACCATTTCATAGGTGACTTTTGGGTGATGAAGACTGGACACCCCTGAGCTAGACTACTTTGTCTTTTTCACGTACTGATGCTCTATCACAATATTTCCACATTTGGCACATACCAGCTACTACAGGGGAAGAAATATAATTGTCTACAGATTACAAAATCAGTTTAAGAAAGCCTTACGCATGTGAATGTTCACAGAAACATGTGCACGTCTGTAAATCTGTGCAGAGACTGCTCATTAAGCTTCTCACAAGAAGCCTTGTAGCTATTAAAATTTCATACATTTGCAAGAGAAGCAGCAATTCTCATTCTATTAAATGTTTAAATTCAGTACTTTTAATTAAGATAAGCTTTCCTGGATCTCCTGTCTTCATTATTCTGCTATAAATGACCACCATCCATAACACAGAAAAACAACTGGAACCTATTAACAAGAACACTGTTCCTTTTGTCAAAATAAAGGATGTAACATTAAATAGAAGCAGCAAGTTTTCTATTTGACACATGGCTGACAGAAGAGCACTCATTACCACTAGTCATGAACAACTTTCCTTCACCCTTAAGCTTACGAATCAAAATAAACAATTTAAAATCAAGCTCCTTTCATTATTAAACCAGGCTAGAAAGGAGGCGTGTTCATCTCTCATCTAAATTACAAACACCTAATACATTTGTGACTCTGCAGAACTCCGACTTCCATGAAGTTTAAAAAAAAAAAAACACCACAAGAAAAACCCACACAACCCCTTTGCCCCTTTAAATGGCATTAGAGATAATGGATAGAGTATTTGGTAAATCCTGTAATTGATGTTGTGGAGAAGACCTATAAACTAAAATGGAGAGGCACCCATTACATTTAAGAAGAGAATAAAGAAGAAAGATTTATACCATGTAAAATTACCTTTCTCTACTTGAAAGCAATATTTCCATTGCACCACTGATAATGCACATCTGCAAAGTACTGTGATTGTGTTTGTTTATATATACAAGACCTTTATGTCAGTGTACATAATGGTTAACTTAGATGGGCAAATATTTATTGACTGCAAAAAAGCTTTCATAATCCAGAAAGTATCTCCATAGCACTGATACGTGGTTTGCTGCACAGAGCCAAAAGTGTATCTATAAATTATGAGACAGTATTTTCACTGACCTTTGGAAAGGTTTTTGGCAGACTATGTCAGGCAAATATATATTTAATGTTAATGACCTTGTACATTTGTGTTCCAATATGACACTCGATGTGTACCAAAATTGTTAAAATATTACTTTTAAACATTTAAAGATTGTATCTAGCAATATATTCTACAGTAGAGAATCCTTTTTATGTTAGCTTTTCAAGGCCACAAGACCAACAGTTATAAACAATTGCTGTAGCACAAATTATTAACCTATTTAATATTGCTTAACTGGCAAAGGAAATAGCATAATTTTATTTAACTTACTTGGCTCAGTTGCTGTATCATTTAGATTCTTAAGTGGAATGTCATCATGCAGTTATGAAATTTGAGCAGAAAAATATATCTGAGATATATTTACTCTTCCATTTACTTTAACAGGGGTTTTGCATGTAAGTTAAGAGTAATTCACATGAAAATATTAAAGCCATTTTACGGCAATAGTAGAAAGTACTTTCTGTATCAGCTTCCTTTTCTAATTTACTCTGAGGAAAACAGATCCTACAAACTTGGCTAGCACATCAGCCAAGATTGTAATCTCAGCCTGGGCAAGACTTTGGAGAAGTACTTTAGTTGGCTGTATAACTCATCCCAGTGTTACTACACTCTTTATGTTCTGAGCATTACATCTGTTCTCTAAATAGATTTTGTAAAAGTGAAAGTGTTTGATACTGCACACCCTGACCATTCAGCTACCTCTATACTGACCTTGTCCACTTTGGAGAGGGGCACAGGAGTTGCACTGTCAGTGTGGAAAACATTCTATAGTTGGTGTTTTATTCCTGTTTTACAAGTTTGACAAAAGACCAATGAACTGATTAGCCTACACAATAAAATGAACTACCATGGTCTGTCAGTTTAGTTTTCACAGCATATTCAAATTGCTTCATATATCATAGTAGCACACTTTCTGTCAAATGATCAATATTATGGGTACTTCCGTGAAAAAGATGGCCAAAGTGATTGATACACTTGCCCTTGATTTAGTAGTTTCTCTTGCTGCAACCAATTCAGAAATCTTTAAGCTGTAGTTCCAGGAAATACACTACCTATGAGGTTATATAACTTCCATGTGAAGAGACAAATGACCATTTTATATATATAAATACAGAACTGCAGATGCAACTTTCTACAGAGCACAAGATTAAGGAATAATAAGGAATAAGGAATCAGATTTATTTCCCTACCAATATTTTTTCATAACTAGAGGAATAAAAAGTACTTTCCCCCTAATTTGTATATTTATATAAAATATATTTCTAACTTTGAATGCTATGGTTTTGCCAAAGCATTACTGAAAATTTTTGCACATGGTCCAGGAAAATTTGCTTGCAAGTTTATATGTAAACATGCTAAATTAAACTCTGAATTATAGTTTCTAAAAATTCCCAGAAGCAATAGCGAGCAAATACATAAAACTTATTCAGTATAAACTGGTACTGAAATGTACCAAGCATTTTATTTTAAAGATGCACAACTTATTCATAAAAAGGTCACTTTCACAGAAATAATGCTAGAAGAAAGCTGTGTTAAGTAACACCTACACAATATCGTTTTTTAATGTACTGAAGATGTGTGTAGCCTTACACCTTGCGGTATTAAGGAAAGCCAAATAGATGGTGAAAGAAAAAACAAAAAAGCAGTTCACCCAAAATCACAGATCATATCACAGCACTGCTGTAAAAAAACCCTGTTTTCTAGCCAATGCCAGACTCTACTTTTACAGGCTCCCACATCATAGCTCAGAGTAACAATAATAGAAGTTATATTGACAATATACTGATAATAGTATACTAAGTGTCTCGGCAAAGTATCATAAGATTAACCTTTTCTGATGCAAGATGTGTGGCTACAGTGACCCAGGAGTGTCATAGCAGAAATCCTTGGCAGGCAGCAGGTGGCAAGGATTTGACAGACAATCCATAAGGCTGCAGAATTCAGGACTTCACTGATGTCATATTTCAGACGGGCAAATACAGATGCATATCCAGAAACTAGTTAAGACCTAACTAGATGCAGATCCAGAAACCAGTTAAGGCCTAACAGCCTTTCTTATGCTTAAGAATCTCCTTGAAGGCAACAAAAATAAAAGCAACGTATCAGATGCCAAACCAACTTCCATGGAATTTTGCCATTTATTTTATCAGGAAAAGAATCAACTATGAAGTCTTAGTGAGCTTTTAAAACTGGCAAAACCACACAAGATGATCTAGAAATGAGAATGTGAGATCCAGTGCAAGAGAGAGATTCAAGTACTTGTTTTTTAAAAAAGCTTACAAAGAAATACTTTTATCCTAGAAACTTCAACGGACCGGAGTCAGAATGCCTGGAGTAGAAAAATTCCTAAGGAAAATTGATTCGGTGATAAGTTATAAAATACTAGCACTTTTGTGGTCAAAATAGAAAGATTAGTAATGTGACACATACAAACAGAGTTTTTTCCTAAATATCTTTGAGATAACATACTGATCCACAAGGTAAAAAAGCTCTTGATCTATTTTTTCAGAGAGGAAACAAATAATTATTTGGTAAAACACATGATTCACTTTTTCTCAGTTCTCCCTCTGAGACTAAAACCAGTATGAATACTTTTTTAAGCACCTCTGTAAACTTTAAAAACCTGCATCAGCTGCATCTCTTCACTCCTAGCTGCTATAGTATTTTGATTTCCAACCACAAGGAAAATACATTATCTGGAGAGTATTTCACAGGGACTACTACAGAGGAGGACCTGGAAAAAAAGTTTTGTGGTAGACAAGTTACTTCACTTTTCCTATATAGAAGGTCATCTTCAGATGAACATATATTTGGTCACAGTCTGCAACTCTCTCTCCATACAAGACTAGAAATGAAATTTTGCTCATAGAAGACCTGAAGATGTGCAGAATTTGACAAAGAAAGCTTTGCAGTCAACCAGGAATGCAATCAACAATTAGAAGAAATATTCAGTGATACAGCTATATATTGTTCAGAAGAAACCTGTAGTGTTCCTTCTGTGTCTGCTGCTCCTTAAGCAGGCTTTAGTATGCCATGGAGATCAGCACACTGCTGGAGGGTATAAAAAGAACAAGTATAAAAAGAACAAGTATAGGTTAGAAGGTGATGGAACACTGTAGGGTATTTTCTGTACACATATTACAAATTTCCTGTTGGAGGCTATGAGGGCAAGGGAGAAGTCAAAGGAAAAATATTTGGGTTAGCTTAGCCAGATTTTAAAACAAATATATGTACCCAACAGTACTCCCTTGTTTGCATTTTCCTGAGAAAGGGTGTGTATCCTGTAATCAAAAAATCTCCAAAGGCACATACAGAAAACCGTTATTTCAGCCACAGTAATAATCTCTAAGCTATTTACCATTTAGTCTATGATGTGAAAGAAACTGGAGTCATATTAGATGCAAAACAAGTCTAAGATGTGCAGGCCTTCTGTCACTTTGACAATAGATGCCTGTGATGCACATATGCTTTGTTTTCCTTATTATAACTTCAGTTAACTTAAGAGGCTTTTACTAAGTTATCTAGGCCTCTAGAATTTCTCAACCAACCTACAAAGCAAGTTTGAACACTGTTTTCATTTCAGGAACTATTTGAAGCATCACAATGATGTTAGTACTCAGGTTTTCATTATAATTACTAGCAGCTTGTGTTACTCTTACGAAATATAGTTATAATGCACATCTTTGAAATCAGTGCTAGTCATGGCAGATGGCCATAAGAAACCTTGCCTATGAAAATATACAAAAGGAACATAGCTCAACCTGAAACTTTATGAAAAGTTTTTTGATATTCTTTAGGATACACTTGACTGTCAATCTAAACATCTGAGAAAGCAATTTTGCTCTTTAAAAAAAAATTTATATGAGCAATAAAGACTCTGATCAAATCTGTTTGCATGCTCAGAATCTGACTCTCCACGAGCCAGTCCTATTTGTTTTCACCTCAATCTTAGGTATGGCAACAACACTCGGAACTATGCCGTGCGAGTTGGAGACTATCACACATTGGTACCAGAAGAGTATGAGGAAGAAATTGGAGTCCAACAGATTGTGATGCATAAAGAGTACAGGCCTGACAGCAGCGACTATGACATTGCACTGGTGAGGCTACAGGGGCCGGAGGAACAGTGTGCCAGGTTCAGTACCCACGTCTTACCTGCTTGTTTGCCATTAAGAAGAGAGAGACCACAGAAAACTGCTCCCAACTGTTATATCACCGGGTGGGGTGACACAGGTAAAAATGTTTTAATGATTTCCACCCACTGATCCTGTTACATGGGGCTGTTTGGAAAAAAAAAATAATCTCAAATATTTAAGATAATACTCAAAAGGGAATACATTTACTCTTTTTATATAGGGGAATATTTTCTCACCTGATCCCTAAACAGAAATGACAACACCTTGTTTACTGAATTTAGTTTGTGCTTGAAAAGTGGCAATTAACCCTGTCGCTCTAAATCACAGAACGAGGCAGTAAGATGGCCTCATTAAGAATGACAAGCATGAATGAAAGCCAGGCATACCCTGCATAGCAGCTTATCACCTCCTGCCTCAGAACATAACTAACAGCTCAAATATATTAAAGGTTTTTAAGGTAGGTCCTATGAATATTTTAGAAAGGTTATTTGAATTACACTACTTCAACAGAAAAATTGATAGAAAATATACATATAATAGAATTTTAGGCATTTTTTGTCTCCCTTATTACCACTGACATTTTCAATCACAAGTTAGATTTAAATAAGATAACATCTTGCCAAAATTTACAAGAGCCACAATGCAATCAGTCAGTATAAGATTCTTCCTCTTCAAAGGTCTTTGTCCTTTAAATGTTTTACAAACTAATAACATGGTTTACTTTCATGTTTTTGTGGTGCTGAATATAGTGCAAGACAGCAACCACACTTGAACCTTTGTTCCACTGACTCATTCAAACTGGCAAGTAGACAAGGCAGCAAGGCCAAATTGTCTTCTTCAAGTTCTTCTACATGCTTTAATCTGTGTGCACAGATGTCTGGGTCACTGTACTACAATAAAGGAGACAGACACAAGTCTACAAAGGGTGGGGTTTTTGCTAAAAACAAAATTGCAAATTGCTAATTCATTGCCTAGCTCTATTTTTTTACACAATTCACTGAAAGTTCTGCAATACCGTTAACCTAGGACATCTATTTAAGGAAACATTAACCACAGCAATTGACTTTAATTACAGTAAGAAATTACATCATTGCAGTACTTCAGTTGAAATTTCACACTTACTATATGAATCATAATTACTTTGCAAGTATTAAGGTTTTTAGAAAAACCCAACCCAACACTGGCTTTGTTTTCCCTTGTTTCCAACTGAAAAAGAGGTGCTAGCAATAGAAAAAAAGCCAAATGATTTAGATCTTCACCTTTTATAAGCAGAACACTGCTTATACAATGCAGGATTCACTACAGATAAAGAAAATGAAAAGGCAAGTTCTGGCCTCCCCCAAAAAATGAAAATTAGTGTCATTAGTACTCCGGTACACAGAAGTTGCCAAGATTGTAAAAGACTCAAAATGATACCAGAGTACACTTGGGCTCAGAAACTTTAGCTTCTCAGGTGATGTAACAAGAAAGTTTGCATGTAATTCCAGGGCATAAGCCTGATGGTTGGCTGGATGCTCTGCTTGGAAGCCGACAGAGAATCTGTCAGGCTGAGTGAGAGTAAATTTGAACTGGTGAACTTGAAGTATTGCTACAGCTTTAGTCTCTACTGCTCAAGACTCCTAAAAATAGCTTCCTCATTTAAGTATTAAGGCATGTGTTATTGTAGAAGACACAGAAAGTTTATCTGGAAAAAAACAAAACCCAGCCTTGGAAAGGTCCAGTGAACAAGAGGAGTAAAGTGACACCTTACATGTTCAACTCTTTTTCTTTCCAAAACAAAATCTATATTCCATATTTACAATATCTACATAGTATTTTAGCATTATATATAATGGACAGTAGATTTTTCAGTATTTAGTCTTGTTTTTGGTTATTTTATTTAATGACAAAGAGTGTGAAAGACTGACAGCAAAAATTACATTAAGTCTTATTTATGTTTCCAAGACCAAGCATCTTAATGAGACAGTAATTTGGGTCCTCTTTTCAGGAAGGGCTTATTCAAGGACACTACAACAGGCTGCCATCCCCTTACTTCCCAAGAGGGTATGTGAAGAGCGTTACAAAAGAAGATTCACAGGAAGAATGCTCTGTGCTGGAAATGTTCAGGAACAGAAACGTGTTGATAGCTGTCAAGGAGATAGTGGCGGACCACTGATGTGTGAACGTCCAGGGGAAAGCTGGGTTGTGTATGGTGTGACCTCCTGGGGCTACGGTTGTGGAGTTAAAGATTCTCCAGGTGTCTATACAAAAGTATCATCTTTTGTACCCTGGATAAAAAGTGTGACCAAACTATGAATGACCATAATGGAAAACAAACTTTATTTTAAAAGTTTGAGGCAGGACAACTTGAACAGCACAATCAGTGCACAGCTGGGGCCCACAGTGTGGCACATTTTCCTGATTCATGTGTTTTTGTTAAATCCAAGCTATATACACACAATGTTTCCAGTTCAGGATTACTATCCAAACAAAACCCTTCTGTGTTAAGGAAGTTTATATATTGCATGAACAAGCTACCATGTATCTAAGCTGAGGAGAAAAGTGATAGCCAGCTTAGAGTAACACTGGAGCAGGAGGACAGCTGGAGAGTTCACCATGAGATTCACTACCCAGAGGAAGACCGTAGTAGCTCCAAGCTATTTATTCTCCAGACTTATCTAGAATTAATTACAGATCCCAGCCTAGTTTATTTAATCAGTTGTTGACTGTTTTACTGTTGTTCCTATGATCTTACACTCAGCCCTCTAATTTTGACTCATCTTTCATTAGCTAATGAGACCATTAGCAGGTTGATTCTTTGTAAGTAATTCTGAGTATGTATTAAACATTAGAAGAAAAATAATTGTGAATAATCAGCTCTCCAGCTATTCTGACAACTGTTCTCACAGCTTACTGTGCCTAAAGTACATTCCCAAGTAAAACACGCAGTACGCTGGAAGTTAGTTGCCCTGCAAACATCCTGCACAGCTGCAAGAGCTAGATCAAAAACAAATGACCTATTTTCTTTCCTCTAGACAGATACACTTGTACTCTTTCTGAAACTCATAATTTTTAGTACATACAGCATTTCAGAGAGAATTTACTTTTCCTACTTGCCACTAGCTGTCAGTACAGTATCAGACAAACATCCCAATTCTCTCATTGATGGTTTTGGAGGGGCTTTACTCAAGTAACACTGAGAACTTGTGACAATCTTACAAGAGGAAGTTGTAAGTATGTGCAATGCAAATCCTGGAGATGTTGAGTCTTAAACTACTATTCTTTACAAGATATTTAGACAATTCTCTCTTGCTTAGTTGCAACACTGGTTCAGACTGATCTTACAGGAAAGGTGAGAGCTAGATAGTTTTCAGTGACTTATGAAGTATTCACATATTTTGATTACATTTAATTCCTTTTACAGATACTATTCCCCACACTATGAAAACCTTAATGGTTTATTATAAAAATGCACTGATAAAAAGTCACTGTTGATGTACAAGACAAATACGAACCAACTTGCTATCCTTATATAAAGGGCCACCCCACTTAACTTACCACCCAGAACACAGGAAGTAATCACCATCTTAGGGCAACAACAACAGGTATCAGGCTTGAAAATCTTTGAGACTAACTACAGTCAAGAGGGAGACAGGAAAGTTCAGTGCTACCTCTATGACCCCTGCCAAAGGCCATTCTGCATGTGTGCTCTACACATTACATTAACAAGCATGCTTCTTAAAAAGCAGAACTGAAAGCTCTGTGGGCCATAAAACACTCCAGTGTGGCAGATGTGTGTCACCATAGACTGACTGTGCAAACTGTGACTACCGGTGACTGTTGTCCTATCCCCAAACACTGGCTATCACAGTGTTGTGCGGCGTTTTGTGAACAAAGTGGTATGCTTGTACTCACGTTGTAAGTGGGCAGTGATTCATTTCTGTATCGTTCTATGTGTTCTAAAAAATATCCAAGGCAACTCAATTTGCATACAAAAATGACAACATTGCAGAAGCCCATGAGATTGAAGACTTAGCCCTTAATTTCTCTCTGACCTCAAACTTAGTTTTCAAGGGTCATGACTAGTTTAAATATCTTGTTGGAGCTGGTGCTAAACTAGTACATGAGGTGCTTCAATGTATTTTAGTTTTCTGTAATTCCACACTATTTGAAATAGTGTGAAATATTTTATTTAAAAATATGTCCAAAATCATAGTACTGTGACCACCTACTCTTAGACCTGCTAGTGAACTTCAAACCCATTTATGTTTTTACTTATTGCACACAGCCCTATTAATTAAAGGGGAAGTAAATCTGTCAAAATATATCTACTTGTACCATCAAAGCTTTGCTATACAAGACCCATTATTTTGAGACTTGTGGTGAAGTAGGCTATATAGTGCAATACATGTGTTGTGTACAGGGAAAATAATTTTTAGAAGTTGTACCACAGAAATATGATACCTGGGGGGGGGATCAAGTCTGCATACTAGATGTAGTATTTAGTACAGTAGATTTGCTCTTTTAATAGGATGCTTTATTAGATTTTAAAATGTTGCACTATCATTTTCATGAGAGAGCATGTCTTTTCAGTTTCGAACATCAAATGAAATTGTGTTTATTATGCCATTCTAATTTTTGTTCAATGAGCCTGATGATGCAAATGTATCCAATAAAAACTGCCACACTGACCACAACTTTTATACATTAATCTTGTGGATAACATACAAGCAGAAGCTGCAGGAACAGCAGCTGGGTAAACTCCATGTGAGCTTTCTTTAGCAGAAAAGGGTTCTCTTGATAGTATTTTCTCCAAAGCATGTAAGATTTGAACTATTTTCTCTGAGAGAAGTTTGGTTTGTATGATGGAATTCCCCGTGCTTTGTGTGCTTTAACTTAGACCAGTTAGGTATGTCATAAGTAAGTTTATCCTACAGTCTTAAAACTGCTCAGTATTTTTTTTGACCCTTGCTGTTCAAAATCTTTAACGCATACAAGCTGGTAGAAAAGCCTGTTCTTTGGCCTACGCTAAGGGTTTTTAGTATTAAGCAGGTTGGTCACAGTGTAACAGCGGCATAAAACTAAGAAAACACCCAGCACTTCTATTTCCAGATTAGATGACCATCTTAAACACTGATGTGTAATCTATCCAGCTTCCCCAACATTGTGAAGATTTATAATTAGATGCAGTCCCCTTGACTTTCCCCGAGTTTTTGTCCATTTTCCAGAGAATATACAGAAAAGTAAGACAAACAGAGAGCAGAAACATGACTGCAACTGACACAAAACCCATTTAACAAGCATTTACCTCAACCCTGAACTCCCCAAAGTGAAAGGGCACATATCTGTAAGCCACAGATAAACCAAGATCCCATTTTATGATCATTATATGCAGAATATCTGTAACCTCAGCTTTATTTCCAGAAAAACTCACAGCATTACAATAACTTATACTTAACAAGTCAGTCCTGAATCAATGTTTTCCATCATCTTCAATGTTCCTGCAACCATTTCACACTTTTGAAGTGCTAGAATATTTATGCTCAAGAAGGTTTTAATGCTGTTACAATTTCAAAGCAACAATCACAAAACATAATATAAAACACTAAAACCATTAGGCTCGAGTAGCAGATCCCAGTAGAAAGAAACCACCCAGAAAACAAGAATTTTGTGGTATCAGGAAAGAAAAATGGGTTTGTGCTCCAAGCTGCTAGCTAAATTAACTAGTTAAGTTAATGCAGTTAACTAAGGTAGTAGAGACCAGACCTACCTCATACACGTTAGATACCTGCTCAGATGCAATAGTTCCTATTCCATTTATTTAGCATGGAACACAGAAACTGCCCATGTAAATTCCTGCAAATATAACACCAAGCAACCACAGACAGGAAAAATATGACTTCGGAATTTGGAAATAAGTATTTACCTTTATAACAATGTAAGGAAAAAACAACCGCATTGGTTGAAAGTTGGAGAGGCACGAGACACTGATGTAACTACAGAGAGAACAGTGTGCAGAAAAATAAGGAGCACCTATAAAGGCTAGAGCTAAGATGCAACAGGAATAGATTGAAAAGATGGGAAACAGCTGTTTGGGAAATGGGAATTAAATTTTAAGAGAAATAATGACAAACAAGCCATCCTAAGCCATATGGAAATAAGGAAGTCACATCTTTTAATAATACCTCTATTGTACTCAAGTACAGAAAGCAGATTTCACTACCCTCTGTGCATGTGACTTAATGCTCATGAAAAGCTTGCCATAGGACAGGCTACAGAACCTCACTAAGCACTCAAAAATAGTGAGATACCCACAGCAAACATTATAGTTTTTACTTTTGCATTTGACCATAATCTTGAAAATTAGTTTTTCCTTCTCTTGATCCAAACACAGTTTTATCTTTGCAAGTTCTAAATACTTGATGAAGAGCTAAAAATAGAAAATCTAACCTGCAGGCCAGATCAAGCCACCAGGCCAATTTATTCAGCCTGTGACCTGCTTGCCACCACCTGTTCCCAAGAACCTTAAAGCTACTCCCCCACGAATCATGGGGCTCAATGATCACTCAGGTGGAAATACCAGTGACCTCATCACTTAGCTCACACAATGGACTAGCAGGACAGCTACATGGCTCACCTCTAAGTTCACACAGAGAGATCCTCCATTATAGAAGGCAGAGACAGAACAGTCACTTTTCAAAGGGCAACTTTTGAAAAACAAACAAACAAAAAAATCTCAAGATAATTATCATGCGCTAGGGTTGTTAAAATAGATTAAAAAGGCAGCTGCTGTATTTTAACCTTTTATCAGACAAGGGAATTGGGGTAACACATCAGACAACCACATCAGTAAAATGCCATACAGTAGCTAAAAGCAAACACCAGAAAAGTCTAAACTTTTCAGTATCATTTCAAGTGAACACAACAGAAAAATGCTTCTCTCCAGACCTTCATGTCACATTCTTGAGCTTTGTATTCTGTGTTAATCATTTTCATGCATTCTAGATCCCTGGAGAAATAGATCCCCAGCCCTACTCCTCTTTCTTCCTTTTGATGTGCCTACACCTGATTTTCTTCATGGGATCAAACCCAGTCACACAAAAAAAATTGACCTAAAAACTCAGGAAGCCATTTTGCCTCATGGTGCCTGCCAGAGGAACAACCACACAGTGCTAGCACTCTCCCACCCACACCTTGTCCCTGGGATAGCAGCAGCTCTCTCCTGGCAACTGCCCTTGTAGAATAGATTAACTTACTTTCCAAAAGCACTAATGTTACTACGGAAGTCCACCCTTCTTGGAGTAAAGGAAATTCGTAGTACATGCTCATCATGACTGTTGGCTACCAGGCCAGGCAGCCACAAATTTGGATTCCTAAGCAGTAAAGATGTCATATGATAGGGCTGTACACAGAGCTGTTTCAAAGGAAAAAGTAATCGCACACCACCAATTAAACAGGTGTAGTACCACTTATTATAGCTCCACACAGAATATACAATCAGCCATACTTTGGCAATGGCAAAAAAAAGCACATGCATGAAAAAAAAAAAGCCACACCAAAATGTTTCCTGTGACAGCTCCCTAATCTCCCCATCAGTCTATTCCAGTGTGACTTACATGAACATCTGAAGTCATTTCCTCAGATCTAATCCACGTTGTAATTAAAGTCCAAAATTCTACCCCCGTCCACTTCAAATAGGAATCTCCCCTGACCAGTTGCCAAGTACTTAGAAGTTATTGCATTGCCCACTGATCTCAGTTCTAGCTTTACAGATTTTGTTTCCCAGCTCTTTTAAATACTTCTTTCCCCCAACTTTTCAGTTTGCAATGATTTGTGAAAAAATTCCTTATTAACTAGAAGATACTCTACAAAAGACTGTGCCAGCAGAGCTGGTATTAGCAAAGACAGTAAATTTACTTGTAAGTAAAACATGTACCTAGTCTGATTCTGCAATGATTCACTATCTACTAGAGGTCCACAGATTCTTTGCTTGAATATGGATTAAATAAAAGATCCCTAAGTAACCAAAACTGAGATAGCAGCTATATTCAAAGTCACACGTCCTCCCCTGCAGCAGTAACCTCTCATTAAAATCACATGACTTCTGGAACAGCTCCCAGACAATGCATTGCATCAGCCACTGCTTTGCCCTGAAACCAGTCTTAAGGCCCAACTACCAAAAGCTGTATTCCCCACAACAGGCAGATCTGGCATGTATCAGTACCTGCAATGAACATGCCCAGGTCTAGTCTTGGTTATCAGTAGTCTTGTAAGAAAGAAGCGACACTTGCAGTTAAAGTTGATGTCTCTTTATTAACTTATTCATACATTTTAATGGTTTACATTGACATACATACTAAAATTATGACTGTAAATTTCACATTTATTTTCTACACTTCAGACTTACCTTCAGCTTAGGTTGTTGCGAAGAGTATACGGGAACTGCATTTCTAACACATTAAACAGCAGAAGAGCCACCACTGAAGGTGCACAGAACCAGATTTAGTCATACTGCAGCACGGTCAGCCACATGACAGACTGCAGTACAGTCACTGAACTACTGAGGGCATATTGTAATTGCTTAAGACTTGGTGACAGCCCAAAGATAGGTGCAGCAGAAGACCCAGGAAAGCAGCACAAAATGAGCTAATCTAGTCACGCTAATTGTAAGCAGCAAAGGCTAACTTTAGGCACAGTAAGCTACATTCCAGCCCCTCTATCTAAAGACGAGAGATGGGCTGCATAACACCCCATTTGGGCTCCAAGTCTGAACTTTATCAAAACCCACTTGTTTGTGTTAAGTCTTAAGCAAGATTAAGGTCTAGCCTAGAATTAGCTTTCAGTAGCTCTACTCGATAACCAGAAAGACTATTGCTTGCAAAAGGCATCATCATTTCCAGACGATTAGACAAATCCACCCTACTCTAAAAGTTCTAGTCACAGCTACTCATAGAATTCACATGTGGAATTTAGCCCCATCTTCTTCTGTCATCACAACTCAAGAGTTTTTCCCCTGTAAAAACAAGTTTGAGGCAGTTTAATATTGCTACCAGAAACACATACAACACAGCAAATATCACTGAACAACAGTATGATGCCCTCCTAGGAGTTGTAAACTGCACTGAAACAAAGCCATTAGTGTCAACTTGACAGAGAGAGATCTCTACTCCTGCAGTTGCAGATTACTCTTAGTACTCGCTTTGTTAGATCAGAAACATGTTTATTTAGACAGACGTTCTTCTTGTGTAGATATCTCTGAGAAATCTGTGGATTCGGATGCCTCCAGTTTGGCAGGCAAAAGCTCTGGTAACGCACTTTTTATCGTAATTCCATATTCCTACTGTAATACATCTGCACCCAAGCCCACTTCTTCCTAATCGCATTAACTTATGGCCTTAGTTATATTTTTCTCTCAATAAAACACACACGCAAACGAAGTATGCCATAAAATCAAAACATCAAACCTATACCTTGAGTTCAACAAACAAATATCAGTAGCTTAGTCGATAAAGTAAGTTAGCAAATCGGCATTATCCCAACCACTCACCTTAAACAGGGTATTACGTAACACACACCCAGTCACATAGTTTTTGGAGCAGATGATCTTCAGTGGCAACAGGTACGTCTCCGGACTTTCAGTTTCTGCGCTCCCAAGGGGGAAAAAAAAAAAAAAAAAGGAGAACATGTTTAAAAACTAGGTATTAACTGCTTATTGAGAAAAGCAAACAAAAAACACAAAAGGGGGGAGGCGGCAAAACCCGCGATGGAGCACACCTCAGCCGACTCGGCCTGTTACTTGCCACAGTCAACGACTAATGCCCACAAAAGGGTAAAAGTTTTGCCAATTAGCAAGGAACTGCTCTTCCATGCCTAGGAAGGGAGACAGCCACAGGCGGCTGCCCCCATGGAGTCATGGATCACCCCTCCCCACACTCCACCACGTGGCGGCCGCCATTTTCCCCC
>NW_015090920.1:15183846-15261438 GCF_001431845.1 Calidris pugnax
CCCGCCGGCTCTTCGGCAACGGCCGCCCCGCGCGCCCGCCAACGGCCGCCGGCTCTTCGGCAACGACTGCCCCGCGCGACCCAACAGATCGGAGAGCTCACGCCACGAGGGCACCGCTCGGAATAGGGCAGGGTCGGGGTGGAGAGCACCGCCCCCCTGCGCGCGCAGTGGGCGGGACAGTGGGCGGGGCAGCGGCTCCGCCTCCGCGGCGCTGGGAGCGGCCGTCCAGCCGGTGCCGGCGTGGGGGGTGGTTCCTGTCAGTAGGTGGAGATCCGCGGCCTGTGCACGCGTGTACGCGTCTGCGTGCTCGGTCAAGTCATAAGGCGGGCCCTAAACGCTAAACCGTCGGCATGTGTTATTTGGTAGGCACGGACCAGTGAGAAAGAAGAACTTGTGAAAGATGCACTAGAAAATGAAGTCACCCCTTTAGGTGAACACGGGAAATTTTCCTTTTCTGGTCCATTATAAACAAGGCTAAGTGGTTAGTGCTGGCCAAATTCCCCCACCTTCATTTTTAATTATGATAGGACAGGACTCCTTCAGTTGGCAGGGCCCAACAAGGATCACCTGGTCCAACTGCCTGACCACTTCAGAGCTGACCAGAAGCTAAAGCAAGTTGTTAAGGGCCTTCTCCAAACACCTTGAACACCGCTAGGCTTGGGGCAGCGACCAACCCTCTGGGAAGCCTGTTCAGGGTTTGACCACCTTCTCAGTAAAGAAATGCTTCCTCATGTCAAACCTAAACCTCCCCTAATTGCCATACCTCTCTGCACCACAGCTTGATTTAAGCATTATTGCAGTTTCCCTCAGCACAGGGAAGGGCAGTTTTTTAAAGGCTGGGCACAGGCTGCAACTCATCTCAAAGGTGAGTTCGTGCTCTGTGCGCGGGTGCACTGGAAGGACAAGGCAGGGATTTTGGCTTTTGCAGGCCAGACACCAGTGACCTGATGCAGCCAGGGGACTGAAACTCCGGCTCAATCAGCTACAGATGACTATGTATTCGAATTGTTGGGGAGAATTTTGAAGAGGCTGGAAGCGGTGACTGGTGCAGAGCAGGAAGCTGCCTTCTGGCTCGTGTTTTAGTATCCATGTTTCTTACCTTTTTTTTTTTCTCCTGTGGAAAAGATAGGAAATTATTTAAGGCATATCTGTCACATTAGATGTTTTTCATCATTTGCAGACAATGGTGTTGCTGCTGCAAATTTAGAACTATCAAGCGGTGTTGCAGAATACGAAACTGCTGCAGGGATTGTACAAAAGCGCAGAGACAAATTCCAATCCTGCCACGTCCTACAGTCCTACCTGTGCTGTGAGCTAAACATCAGCTCTTCTGACCTTGCACCGTTTGTGTTCAGGAATTTTATTTCTACTCTGTCATATGCATAAGAGAGCTGGCTGCTGCCTTTAGCTCGTAATGTTGTCCTTCCAGGCAGAATTCTATCATTAAAACATATGTATATGTTTGTGTATAAAGTTATGCCAAACATGCTTTTCTGTTTTTTTCGTTTGTTTGTTTTTTTGTACAGGAGTACAGTTCTTTAGCTGAAGAAAGGAGCTCTGCTGGGAGATACAATAGGACAGTCTTGATGAGGTAATTCAGGAGAAAATAGTAAGATTTCTTTTCAGGCAAAAAGCCCATTTCTCTGATCTCTTAAATAACACAGGTTATAGGATTTGAAGTAGTAATCCTGAACCAAGCCCCTGCCCGACGGTTGAACTAGGCCACTTCCATGTCATACCTTGTGGAAGAGATCCAACAGTGACCTTGTGCTACTAGATTGACGGCTCTCCTAGGTAGACAGATATCTATTAATTAGCAATTAAAAGTACATGAGCCTTATTTTCCATCTGAATTTCTCAAGGAAAGAAAGGATCACAACAGAAACAGAGAAGTGAAGAAAGAAAACACCGTATTAAAAAAGAAGTAACCTGACAGAAAACCAAGTGGTGAGAGTCAAGCTCACTATATGCTTTTCAAATCTATCACCCATAATCTGTCTAAATTCCTCCTCCAAAACCTAAACCTCCCCTAATTGCCATACCTCTCTGCACCACAGCTTGATTTAAGCATTATTGCAGTTTCCCTCAGCACAGGGAAGGGCAGTTTTTTAAAGGCTGGGCACAGGCTGCAACTCATCTCAAAGGTGAGTTCGTGCTCTGTGCGCGGGTGCACTGGAAGGACAAGGCAGGGATTTTGGCTTTTGCAGGCCAGACACCAGTGACCTGATGCAGCCAGGGGACTGAAACTCCGGCTCAATCAGCTACAGATGACTATGTATTCGAATTGTTGGGGAGAATTTTGAAGAGGCTGGAAGCGGTGACTGGTGCAGAGCAGGAAGCTGCCTTCTGGCTCGTGTTTTAGTATCCATGTTTCTTACCTTTTTTTTTTTCTCCTGTGGAAAAGATAGGAAATTATTTAAGGCATATCTGTCACATTAGATGTTTTTCATCATTTGCAGACAATGGTGTTGCTGCTGCAAATTTAGAACTATCAAGCGGTGTTGCAGAATACGAAACTGCTGCAGGGATTGTACAAAAGCGCAGAGACAAATTCCAATCCTGCCACGTCCTACAGTCCTACCTGTGCTGTGAGCTAAACATCAGCTCTTCTGACCTTGCACCGTTTGTGTTCAGGAATTTTATTTCTACTCTGTCATATGCATAAGAGAGCTGGCTGCTGCCTTTAGCTCGTAATGTTGTCCTTCCAGGCAGAATTCTATCATTAAAACATATGTATATGTTTGTGTATAAAGTTATGCCAAACATGCTTTTCTGTTTTTTTCGTTTGTTTGTTTTTTTGTACAGGAGTACAGTTCTTTAGCTGAAGAAAGGAGCTCTGCTGGGAGATACAATAGGACAGTCTTGATGAGGTAATTCAGGAGAAAATAGTAAGATTTCTTTTCAGGCAAAAAGCCCATTTCTCTGATCTCTTAAATAACACAGGTTATAGGATTTGAAGTAGTAATCCTGAACCAAGCCCCTGCCCGACGGTTGAACTAGGCCACTTCCATGTCATACCTTGTGGAAGAGATCCAACAGTGACCTTGTGCTACTAGATTGACGGCTCTCCTAGGTAGACAGATATCTATTAATTAGCAATTAAAAGTACATGAGCCTTATTTTCCATCTGAATTTCTCAAGGAAAGAAAGGATCACAACAGAAACAGAGAAGTGAAGAAAGAAAACACCGTATTAAAAAAGAAGTAACCTGACAGAAAACCAAGTGGTGAGAGTCAAGCTCACTATATGCTTTTCAAATCTATCACCCATAATCTGTCTAAATTCCTCCTCCACTCAGGTTTCCCTTGCCCCTGGTTTCAGTTATTAATTACTTTCCTGTTCCTGTGATTTGTCCTTTGATGCTGACTGTTGTGCTTTCCTCATCCATGTGATCCACAGAGACAAAAAGTGTTTTCTGCCCTTGAGCTCTTAAGAATTTTGGGATTGGAAGAACTGAAAAGAAACATTAAATGAAAGCAGATAAATTGGAGACAGAGGTCAGGCAGCTGTTATTCATAGCAAGGATCTTTTCCCTTTGCTTAGTACCTTTCTGTTATAACTTTGCTGTTCCACTTTTGTTATTCTTAAAGGTTTTAGAGATGAGTATCCTAAAAGAAGCTTAGACTTCACAACAGAGGTTCCATCATTTCTCTGTAATGATCAGAATATTTTGTTAACATAGGTTTCCTTTTTTCTACACCCCTATGAAGGCATTAAGCAGCTTTAGCCCAGCTAGGTAGTACACTTCTCTATTCTGTTCTAATTTGTTGATAACAGTGAATTTTCCTTTGGACATTCATACCGTCTTTAGAGGTTTCTCCTAAGAATGGCATTCTCACATCTGTGTGGGCCGATGCATTGGCACAACTATTGAATCCCCAAGGCAAATAATTTGAATAAAGTCTGCTTGTTATCTTAAAAATAGCAAGCCCTGGAAGGGTTTCTACAATGCATTAGCAATTTCTGGCACAAGAAATAAAAAGTAAGCAGGAAGCAAAAGCAGTAAAACGAGCAGCTGCATAAAGCAGTAATATTCACTCACAGAGAGAGTAAGCAATATTTTTCATTTCTGAAAGCATTTCATGCTGCTCCCATGCTCCTGGATTGTGTTGTAGCTCAGTGTCAAGCTGCAATAACTGCTAACAAACCTGGAAAAGGACAACTTTTGTGAACATAAAAATCACTTCCACACAGCACTACATTTTCTTATCAGAGTTTATTGTTGCACTTCAGATACCATGCCACTATCAGAATAATATCTATTTCTTATTTTAAAAAACTTTGAGAAAAATGTTTCCAGCAATTTTCATTCAATGTGAATGACAAGAGTATTACATCTATAAACATTGAAATATCTATTTAATTTCTTCCTGAGGAAGTTCACATTTTTAAGCAATGAAAAAGGATATTCTGTACAAGATAGTCTGCAAATCATTGAAACTAATTCTGTCTGCACAAGTAGAACTGGGAAAATATCACAGTATTTTCAGGAATGTTTGCTCAAATAATTAAGTGATTTCATTTCAGGCTCTGTCTTTACACCACCCCTAATGGTCACTTTCTGCTCATGATCACACAATGATTTTTAATGGCACAGATGATCGCAGAAAGCAAATTTCAGAATCATATTTATGAAAATAAAGGTGAAGCTCCAATAGTCAAGCATTTGTTAAAGAAATTGCTTGTGCAGTTACCTACCAGGGGAACAGAAACCATGGCTGTGTTACCAACCACAATAAAATATCTGACTTTGACTAGCAAATATAAATTCATTGTAATGAATCAGTATTTTTCAAGAGTGTCAATACTGACAGTCCATTTCTGGAAGTCAAACACTGATTGTAGGTAAGCTGTGAATAGAAGAGGTTAAACTTTGTCAGATAATTCATGCTATATGACTTGCTTACTCAGCTGTACTCATGTGCATCCTATGATTTGGGGTATAATGCATCTAGCTGTTGTCTGCATGCTTTGCTCAGGTTCTTCATTCCTCACCAAGCTGACTGAACATTAAAAGTCATTCTGTTTTTTACAGTCTCCTGTTAAATGTAAGAACGTGTTTAAATAGAATAGTTCTGCAGGAAAAAAAAACACAAAACCATCTTTGTATAAACAAGTAATAAGTGAACATCAGAAATCCAGAACTGCAGAGCTCCAGCAGTTTGCCTTGACTTCTTCATTGCTTTGGTATCTGGCACTAGCCCACCTAGCGTACCAGCAGCTAATCCTGGAGCACCTTTTCTAAAGATGCTACTGCTTAACAGCTGCTTCTCAACAGGAGATTTAGATTCAAGATCACGCCCTTTCAGGTGCACAGTTCCAGGTCAAGCTACTATGGTTACAGTCTCAATTCAGGTAGTTACCACAGGAATCCATTGAAGATTTTCCTAGGAACTCATTCATTTTGTTCCCAGTTCATCCCTTAAGAAGGGCACTGGGACAATCCAAGAGCTCCACCCTGCTGTCCATCATCAGGACTTGAGAGTCACCATGCTCATCCTGGAGGACCAGCTTTGTGTTTAGCTGCCAAACCAAGCCTGTCCACGCAAAGCCAAGGCCATGCATGTGGGGGGCTTCTCCTCCCAGTGTTACGTGGTGACTGCAGGTGGGCTGCTTTACCAGATCACTAACTGTATGGGGCTCCTTGCCGTAGCTCAGAGAGGACTTAACAGAACTAGCCCACAGATCTGAGACGTCACCTTGTCTGTTGTAAAATTTCTGGAGGAACAATGCGACTGATGTGATGTGCGTATCCCCCTCACCACTCTCTCCTTCACTGCCCGCTCATTCTCACTCTGTGGGGCGTTGATTTCCCAGAGAAAGAGGACAGAAAGGGAGTTCTTGAAAAGAATGAACTATGAATACGGCTGAAGCCCGTTCCTCCTGCATGTAGGAGGCACTCAATTTGTGTGCAGAGGGTTCTCTCACCATGAAAACTTCAGTCACTTGATAGTGTCCAAGGTTTTTCCTATTTTCTTCTATTTTATAATTGCTGCACTGAAGAACATGGAGTAACTGAGGCAGGAGTGCAAAAAACAGGAGCTTTGTGCAATCCCTGCGGATTTTTTGAAAATGTTTGAGTGATGTTACATCAGGTTATATCAAGGGTAAAATCAATCATGTCAGGATGAAAATCCTGGGTATTTTGTCCTGTTATTCAATTTAGTTGTAACAAATCCATATAGATGCTTGCAGGATGTGTGAGCTGTCCATAGCATGCAGAGTATTTGCTTTTATGGATGTTCAGAATCCAGAGTGTTTCTTTTATCAAATAAGAAGAATTTTAAGACAAGTCAGCTTTTGGGATGAATCTATATGACAGTGAATATCTAAAGTGAAATGAAAATTCTCATTCTGTCTAATAAATAATAAAGATGTTCATCTTAAAAAATGTCTACTCTAGTACGTCCTCATCATCAATCATGCATATTCCCTTAGCAAAAATGTGCTGCGTAAAGAATATTGTTATATACAGCAAATTTGTCTAGATTTTTTTCTTTACAGGCCTATCAAAACCACATATTACATAGACAAAATCAATAAATAATAAAGATTACCAGTTAGAGGTACAGTAAGGATCTCAACATCTGTTTTCTATTTAGGGAATAACAAACTGGTTTCCATTCCATTACCTTGAAAGCTAAATTATATGATTACGTAAATGTCGTAAAACAGCACTGAGACATATAAAGTTTTCCCACCATTTGATGCATGTTTTTAACTATTCACCCTAAAACAAATTATGATAACATTATAGAGCTACTGTAAAAAGCATTGCATTTAGTACCGTATTTCTCTTTTGCTTTCACTACCTCTTGATGCCTTTACAAACCCTCAGAGCCAAAGTTCAGTGGAGAAGCATTAAGGCCATACTCGGCCTTGACTTTCTTGACTTTTAAGTACTATTAATTAGACTTTATCTCACATCTAAACTGACGCATTGTGAGATGTATCATTGAAATGTATCATATAAATGTAAAGCTGGATGCTTGTGATTTCCATGATTAGGGAGTAATTTCCTACCATGTTTACACACTGTGTATTTATTTTTTTTCTCCTAAATTTTTTTCCTAATATTTAATACCAAACATGGAACCAAAACCAGTATTTTAACCTGGAAATCTGATAGATTTTTGCACCTGATGTAAACTGAAGGTTACTAAAAGATGCTACAATTTTGATTGGGTTGAAGGGTCTTAGAATACATAAAGCATTGATCAAAGGCAATAAATTAAGGGGAAAATAGTGGTGTAAATTAAGGCAATCTATTTCTGCTCTTTACGAGATTTTTGTTCATTTCAGTGGAGTCATTCCTGATTCACAGTAACGTAAGCCCAGAGTGCAGTATGTGGATCCAGCTGCTCATAGAAGCCAGGAGTGAAAGCCTGTTCATACTGCTCATAAGGATAATACTGCAATTCTTGTGCTTCACATGTCCAATTAAATTTCTGTTCAGATCATGGCTATATTCTGTATTTTGCCATTTCAGTACAAAATCAGACATAGTAATTATGGACAAAGACACTTACCACATTGTGTTTGTTGTTACAGGCTATAGCATTGGTAATGTTTTCTCTGTGTGTGTGTGGTTTCTTCTACACTGCTTTTGCCTGTGGCTTCCAGATTTTGCTCCATGTATTTTGCTGCTGTGCACAGCCAAGTCATGTATGATAACTGTACTTCTCACCCTTGCTAGTATATACTTTGGGTATTAGCAAGCTGATTCCAAAGGCAGAAGTACACCTGGCATTTTGTGCTACATTGTTTTCTTATTTTATGCAAGACAATAATCAAATAGTAAGAAAAACTGTCAGTGGTCTAACAATGGGCTACAAAACCTACATGAGACACAATACTTATAACTGATATACAAAAATGTAAATATTTACCATGAAATTGGACAGGTCATGTATCTCTGAAGCTTATACCAGTTGCAAATAATTTCCACATATGTGCACAGTAGTCCACCAGTCCACAGGTTCATAAATGTTTATGAGAAAGATTTGACCCACCAGAGCTCTAAGAAACACGTGTATTTTCACAATCCACATGCCAGCATATGGAAATAATTTCTATCTTCTACTCATTTTTGAAGAGGTATATCTTACAAGACCTTCTGGTAGATACTGGAGACTTTAGGTATGATGACCGAAGTGTGGAAGAGATTTCAAAAAGCCTTTTTTCAATGCTATCTTACTTTCTGTAGCTCCTGTCTCAGCCACGATGGCAGGGGTTGTCCCAATTTGTGTAGGAGTTTTGACAGTTCCACATTGTGATCTCTGTAGTAGCTTGACAGAAAAGCCCTGCACTGATGGACACAAAAGGAGATATTTTTATTTAATAAAATGCTGTACTGCAGTTGCTGTGAGTTCTAGGTTTCAAAGTTTGTTTTACCTGTGTCAAAACTTTACTTTCTCTTACGCAATTTATATTGTTTCATGCTATCTACTGCATGCAAGTTTAAGCTTGTCAGTTAGAAGCTGAAGTCTAAAAGGTAATTTGAAGAGAAACACAGGTTGTCCAAAATGAACAATGAAGTCAAAGCAAAAGATCTGATTGTACTCTCGGGTAGTCATGTAAATGAAGAATTGCACTGAAGCAGATGCAGTTACTTTGAATTTACTGAAGTGAGACTGAAACTAAAGCTTCAAAAATATCTTCGTATGTAGACATGTATCAATTAGTAACCCCATTTTCAGAAGTATTTAGAGTTGAAAAATACAACAATAAACAAACACAGCCCTGTCTTATCTCTACCCAAAAGCCTTCTCACCCAATTTTATATCAGTATGATTCTATTAATGTAAATTTACGTATAATTTAAGTACTGAGAGAAAAAAATCTTGTCATACTTGCTGCATTAGTACTTACTAATGTTCCCATGCCACATTATTGACTTACATCAGTACTTACATTAGTTCAAACTGTAAGCTTTTATTTGTGTCTTACTCAGGCAAAATGAAATGGGCACAAAGGGCAGAATAAACATAAAAGTTACAGCTAGAATAAGAGACTAAACTGCCTTTGGGTACAGGCTGCAGCATTTGATCTGAAGGAAATTTCTTCATTTGAGCATTTGTCTGGAGAAGGTATTTATAAAATTCATAGAAACAGAAACTAACCTCTCTTAAAACTGGATTATATGAGAGCCTACATTACTTGTCATAACCTAACTACTTTTAAAGACAAGGGACCAGACACAAATACACATCATGACTGAGAAAAAACCATGCACTGCAGAGCTTCTGCTGCTTATCTCACTTAGGTAAATGGGACAGGTTTCCAAGTGAATTTCAGGGCTGCCAAGTTTATTCTTCTAAGAGGTGCCAAATTTTAAAAGTTGTGTTTTTTTTTTTTTTAATGACGTAACTCTTCATATTTTAAATGAAGAACTGAAAAAAATCTATGCACTCCATAGCTATCTTAAATGTTTCATTTGTAGGCAAAGGTAGTCAAATAATTAACATCTACTTAATTTTGTTTTGTCTCCCTATTTATGATTTTGTCTGTGTGGTGTCCCATATGTGGCAAATGAATCTCTGTATAAAGCAAATGAGCGTAATGGTTTACCTCAGAATCCATAGGGGGGTATTTTCTACCTTTGCTCTTGCCAAGACACTTTGTTTTTCCTTCTTCCAGGAGCTGACACCAGAAACCTTTATGCGAATCAAACCTGAAACAAATATTTTGCAGTGTAAAGGCTGTGAGATACTGCAAGGAGGATGCATCTCCCAAGTTTGGACAGAAGACTCAAAAGAGTAAATCTAAGGTTATCAGTCTTAATTTAATGACAAACAAATCTAAATGTCAGAATCCTAAGGATTTGTGTACATGTGTATTTAAGATGTATGGAGTGGATGTTACATTCCTGATTGGTACCACTGAATCTGTCTTGCAGCTAATGTCAAAAATAAAGAGAAACTAATTCCTTTTCCTTTCTGTTTATGTATGTCAGTATTTCATGTTTCACTTATGAAAACAGAAATTCCTTTAAATTCATCCAAAGTTCACACGCAGTTCTCACAACCCAAGACTTACTTTGTTCGTTTGTCAGAGGTCTACTTCTGCAACAGTAAAGCTCCACATTGAGTGGCTCAGTGGATGATTCACAGAAAATCTAACCCAGAATTGTGTTCTTTGCAGACATTGAAAAATACATCCTACTGACAGCTCGGAGGAGAAGCATGAGAGACTTTATTTTGCAGTGAGCTTACCTACAGACTAACTGGTATTTTAGGAATGTAGGAACATGTGAAAATGATGATTAAATTAACTCACGTCAGGGCTTCAGAGTAATTATAATGAGGAGAGACTCCCAGAAATTTCTGTACTTCATCCATTACAGTAGATGGGTCAGTTCTCAGCTGCTGTCCATCAATAATTAGCAACTACAACAATAAAATAAATGGAAGTTTAATTTAAAATCCATTATTTCAAGCTTCAAACTGAAAATTCCACCTGTCAAATTCATTCAATACATGGAGAGTACTGTCCCAGAGAATGATAATTGGCCCAGTTTTAATTGTCATCATCATTAATGGCCTGGGAGCAGGGTAAATGGCACGTTAGTTAAATCTGAAAAGATACTAAACTGGAAGCTGTTGTAACAGCGGAGAAATAGCAGTGAAGGATATAGAAAGATAAGAAATATTGGCAGGAAACTGAGATTTAACCAGCCAAGAAAAAAAGGCATTAATGTCTAGAGAAATAACCTATAGTTCTCATAGACACAAATATATACATATATATGTTACAGTGAAAAATGTCTTTTCTTTTGAAAGATCGGTCTTTGGAATTACCCATATATAGCATGTGGATTTAGAGATGTGGATTAGTGGAAGCATCAGGCCGTTCAGAAAGCAGTAACTCATTCCAGAAGTTTTTGCAATCAGATGCTTGATGACTGCCTGAGTCCAAAAATGAACTCACTGCTTTCCTAAGGCATTAGCTTTGAAAATAGGCCTTAAGTGCTTCATAGCACTAAGGTCAAAAAACATCCCAAATGGGGGATATTTCCATCTGAAAGAGAAAGAGTGAGGGGTTTTTCCTTCACTACTTAAAACACATGTAGAGAGAAGTATCTGTGCCATTCCTACTTCTGCCACTCCAAAAAAGACATGCAAGAAAAAGTTTTACCAGGAGAAATACATCCCAATTCCTGACATTCACAGGGAGCAGGTAACAAAAAATGCTCCCTCTCAACCTTCATGGAGGTGTAAGGAACTGAAACAAAATTTTTCCTTAGTTGTACTGATTAATTCATATCCTGATCTCAGGAAGATGTAATTTCACAAAGTTCCTCAAAATCTAACTAATTTCATGTATTGGTGAGGTGGAAAAAATAAATAGTGAAATTTTTACAAAGTAGATAGCTTCATATATAATGAAAATACTACCGATGAAGTATTCTGAGTCACTTTAGAGCGTATTGATCATCTCACTGTCATATTGCTGACAGCTGAAGAGATTGTTTAAGTCCCTGCTCTCCCACTATACATGAGTTACTTCACGTCTGAAAGTCACCATGGTGGGAAAGGAGCAAGAAAGAGTTTGGAGAAGATAACAGCTTAGGAATAGCCAGAGTCCTTCAGCTTCAAACCAGCCATTGTTGCAAAATCAGCTTGATGTCCTATAGAGGTGGTGCACGAGCATATCTTCTGCCTCATGAAAGAGTTCATCATGCTAGGTCACCTTTTCTTCTGTAAGACTCTATTGAATCAATGAGTTGCAGGTGTGAAATGAACTTAAGAGCTTCCTGAACTTCTAGAGATCTGTCTTGGCTGACAGACAAAAGAGGACTATTTGTACAACTTATCAGATAATAAGTTAAGTCAATCAAAATTCTAAATATCTAAACGCCATGAAGTCTGCAAAGCTGGCCCAAAAGAGAATATATGGAGAATAACACCAACTAGATGCGTCAGAGCTTCCTTGGCACACTCTGGGAAAACAGAAGGTGCAGACTCGAGCCAACTTGTCTCAGCTAAGTGAGTCCTAGATAAACAGAAGGTTCAGATTGCAGCCAACCTCCCTCAACCCAAGTAATCTTTAAATGTTGGGTAAGGAGTGCTGCCAGACACACTGCTAATGTCAGAAAAACTCATTCCAGAAATAAATCTACCAAGGAGATACTTATCATGTGGCATTGTCTGCCTGGTCTTGTGTGTCACATGATGTTCAGGGCTTAGGACATGCATCTTTTGAGGCTTGATCTTACACAGGGCCAGGAGGTGGTAAATGATTTCTATGTTATAAGCCAACAGAAGCTTGCGGGGAGATCCAATTTTCAGGTTGCTTATGTGCCACCTGCACTGAAACCTGTGGGTCCATAAACACACACACTTTGAGGCTCAAAGACACACAGAAAAACTGGTCTTAACAGAAAGAATAAGTTGAGGATTGAGGATCAGTGATAAATACCAAATGTAGATGATTAGGAATACCAACACAGGAAACTCAGTGCCTGAATGAGTCCCAGTAGAGTGCGTGGATGTGCCGTTATGGGCAGCAATGTTTGAGGAATTTCCAAAAACAAAGTGTGCAAAAGAGACCCAGTGCTTTGGTAATTACAGAAAAGTCATGTTCGGCAAAACACGAATTCATCTAAAAAACTGGTGATGCCTGAGATGGCAAACTGGATGATGCTATATTGCTAATTAAATCAAATCAGAGACAGCTTTCTGCTCTGGAGGCCAGATGGCGCAGCATGACCTGGATCCATGTTGCTAAACTCTTTCACCTGCAAAACCAAACTGGTTGAGTCCACACATCCCAATGGTAATGGTTCTTGTTATCTTTCTAATTGTGCTCTGGAACTGCGTGGCAAGATGATTATTGCTACAGGTCCAAACTGTGCCAGAAGTCTGTTAAAAATCAAGCAGTATGGACAGCAGTGGGACAGTGTGTGAACTCTTGCACAGGTACAGGTTTATTTACTACTGCAATCACAGCTCTAAGGAGGATGACACAGCAGGAGATTACTGCATGAAAGGACCAAGAAGTGGGTGAAGACACTGATGCATTTAAATATTAAGGTTTTACAAAACCACTAGATAACATCCATTTCCACATGGTAATCCCCATTTCAGAAAGAAAAGATGATTTTTACACCTCAAAGTGTTCAGACACCAAAACACTTCTACACCCATGGAGGGAGGGCAATATCCCAGCTGACATTCCTTGATGCTCATTGATACTTGCTACCACTGAGAGCAGACAGAAATATCATCAAACAACTTCCCTTTATTTTCCTGCAATTTTTCCTTTGGGAACCCTGATGGGCCATCTGATATCAAAGAGACCACAAAGCTCTGCCTGCCTGGTTCTCTTTTCCTCAGCATTATGGACAAAGAGCCAGACATGATGAAAGCATGAGCAAATGAAAACCAGCTGTAAGTTAAAGGCAGTTCAGGGTACAAAAGAGTTTGAGGAGCAGCAGTAACGTTTATTACGCTTCCAGACTATTGTTAGGATTTATTTTGTAGAAGAAGCTCCCAGCTGTAAGGTGCTAAGACATGACAGCCCTAGCAATGTCAACCAATCACTTAGAACATGGCTACAAAGAATGACAATCAATTCCTTAAAACATGCTCTAGTATATCTAGGATATCCCTGAGGATGAGTATTCAGTAGGCAAGACTACAAAGGTAGTATTTTAGGATATCATATATGTAAGATTAGGATGTCAAGTTACAATCTTATTTACCTGATAAGGTGGGAAGTAAGTTAGCCATCTTTCAATATGGGTAGCATACCATCCAGGTGCTAGGCATCTCTTTTGGAGAGCTCTAAGCTCAGATGGGGCTCGAGGTCCAGCTGTGATCACCTGATAGAAGCTGAATTTTAGAGCTGCAGGGTCTTCATGTGATCGCTGATGCTGTAAAATAATTTACATTACTGGAACTTTACAGACCACGAAACTTGGGAAAATAAGACAAAACTGGCTGTTCTTACTAACCTAGCCTTAGTGACCTTGCTAAGAGTGATTATTTACATTAGAAGTTACTTAAAGTTAAGAAGTCTTTATCAGCATTAATTTATTGATCAGCATTGATTTATTGCTGGGATAAATATTGTTTGTATCAATAAAAAATGCTGGGATAAATATTGTTTGTATCAATAAATATTTTTTGTATCTGAAGAAATCAGAAGCTAGACTGATAATAGCAATAATAAAACAGAATGTATAAATGTTTATTTTCAATAAACTGAGTGGCAGGTTTAGCACAAATGAATCAGGCATAATAAACGCAAATACTAAGAAGGTCTGCTTCTAGTAGTTTCATATTTTGTTTTTCTAACTTATACAAGGTACATACAAGTATACAACATAAAACAAGTCATGGAAGTTCTAAGAACTTTTTTCTCTTTGGAGTTTCATACTTTTAAAAAGTATCTTTATTTTTCCAAATTCCTGTTCTAACCTGCAGACCAGAAAAATAATTTTTTTTTAATCTATCTTGTATTTTGAGCATGAACTAGGTAACTGTGCCTATGAACTAATTTTCGTATGTGCTAATTACATAAATTAATTGAGTACATAACCATTTTTACATGCTTGTATTACAGGCAGACTTTTGAAAAAGTGGTTTGTGTTATTTAAACCCTTGAAAGATTTTCAGATTTACACTGACAGATACCTCAGGCCCATGGGTGATCCTATATGGTGCGCTGACTGACAAATAAAAGCTTCTATTATCCAAACCCTTTATATACCTAGATACTGAAAGAACATACAGAGAGGATTCAAGGTGGAAAGCTTGATTTTTGCCTGCCTGTGTTCTCCAAAATGCATACCTGATACCAGGAATACGCCCGATCGGATGGGTCAATGAGGATGGTGATAATCTTGGCCTTGGGGATGAGGGAAGCAGCTCGCTTAGGAGCTTCCTCAGAATGGAAATAGTTGGCACTTTTCTCAAAGAGGAAGTCAGTTGTGACATTAGAAGGAGTGGGGAAGAAATCCATGTACCTAGGAAAGAAATATCATCCTCAGAATTACTTAAAAGTTGCACAAAAGTTGAGAAATCTGTTAAGTATATTTTATTCTAGAATAGTAAATTAAATTAATAGCCTAATTGACAAATAAAAGCAAACAGACGTTTACATTATAGTTTTGATCGTATTTTACTTGGTACTAGCTTTCTTCTCACTACATATAACTAGATATTGCAGCTATTTTTTGGTAACTGGATGAAAATGTTACGATATTCATACAGCTTCTTAAAATTAGCAAATTCTCACTTTTCAGTCAGAAAAAACTCCTATTGAAGTCAAAAGCAGAAAATGAGTTTTCCAAATTTGGCCTTTTGTTGACATCAATTACAGTGCAATACCGCAAGAAAAAGAGTATCAAAATTGCTTTTACTCAAGAGAAAAGAGCTTGTTTATGTGGGAAAGATGCAATGAAAAAATACCCCACAGCTTCATCAGGTAAAAGGTTTCTAAGCAGTGACAGCATCTTTTACTTATTGTTCTATGAAACACATTTTTGTGTTTTCTTTGTGAGCTTTCCTCGTCCATTACGAAGTTGCAGTTAATTTCCAGCAAACTCCTATCACACACAGACTTGTTTCCCCATGGGCCTCAGACCACTGTTCGTTATTGTTGGGGAAAAGGATAAATGGGAAATGTTGGTCTTGATTTTTCTGTTAAACTCTGTATTGATAAAATAAATGCCATTTAAAGTAAACTCTTCTGAAGATCATGCTTAAGGACTGACATTTCTTCCAGTGCCTGGACTTTGTTCTATTCATCCAAGTGAGCTACTTCTAATACAAATGCTCTTGTTGACCTTGAAGTCGTGACCATTGTAGTCAAGGTCAGAAGACTCGGTAGGATGGAACTGTCTGGTCACATGCAGTGTTCTTTAGGACACAGATCTCACAAGATGATGATTAGCACACAGGCACTGATTACAAAGTACTTACAGAAATTGAAGGAATCTACAGTCATTTAAAGAAACTGAACTCTGTGACACCTGATTCTGCGAAGTGAATTTATGTATACATAAGCAAACATTGCTAAGTTAATGTTTTGTGCTTCTTTGGCACATGAATGGATGGATACCTGTTATCAGAATTGTGCAAAAGAAGTGGGTTGGCCTTCACACGACAATTTTCTATGCATTAGATAAGGAATAATAGTTGTGGATGCATGCAAGGTTTTAAGAGTAGCAGTTGGTAGATTGCCTCGTATCAGAAAGACCTAAATGATGCCATGCAAGGGGCTGATGGATAGGCCTGCATAATATGCTCAACCTTGCATTCAAAAATTCTGCTACAAAGCTGTATAGCTATTGCTGGTCTCACATGCAGACTGTAGGTAAAAAAAAAACCCTGAAATAAGAGTACAACTAAACAGAACAGAATGAAAAGCTGTCACTACCCTATTAAGTGCTTATATCTGCCTAATACTAATGCAAATACCTGAGAATATGATACTGTTTCATTGAACGACGGACTCTATTTCCCAAGGGTTGAATAGATTAAAATGATGAAGGTATCCCAATTTCTGCTCACAAATAAAATTATTAGAAACCAATCACTCAACCTGACTGCATGACCTCAGAATGTTTTACCAGAACATCAACAGCGAACAAAAAGGCCAGCTTTGAAAGAGCTACAGGCACATGTGCTCTAGATCATATATGGTGTCATTATGCTGTTGTACTCAAGTTCCTGGTGGTAGACTGAGTAAATACAAGGCAATGAGGACTACAACCTTAAAGGAAACACTTAACATTAAATATGGCACTATACTGAATTTTGGAAAAAAAGTTAATCAATTCTTTGGATAAAATGGCAAATCTGAAAAAAGTAGAAATTGATGTGGTGTCAGTGAAAAATGGTTAAGAGATTGGACCAGGTCCGGTACCAAGAGGTTACAAATTTAGACTCAGAATTTTTGTTGACCATAGACTGCCCAGTAGAGAAACAGCAAAGTGGTCTTCTAGCAACAGGAATACATGGATTTTGTGGAAGAACTGGCTCACTCTACTTAGGCTGCCTCCATCAGTATCTCACTTGCATGTCATCTCCTCTTCAGAAGTCTCCACAGCAAGGAGTCAGCTTTCTAATTTCCAGTCATTCAGCCAGCATCTCTCTATTGGTTATAACTATCTGACTCACCACAATTTGTGATATGAATCTGCAGCAACAATTGTAACTCTGTAAAAACAAAGTGCCTTAAAAGGCAATTGGATCTGGCGTATCTGCACTAAGACCATATAACAGTGTTCACCCTGCTAATTTTATAAATGAATGCAAAGTCAAAGATAAGAAAACTATTTTCACTTAAGCTGCGGCGGGGGAGGGGAAGAAACAAGAAAAAATATCAATAATCTTTTACTGGTGCTCGCCAGCCACTAGAGCAGGTTACCGCTTCTCACCTTGTCGTGCTTTATACTGCAGCACTTCCTGAAAGTAAGAGAAATCAAGAATGACCTGCTGGGTGTAGCTATGTCTGGTGATTCCACAGTAGCCACAGTCAACACAGTAGCAGTGTCACATTCTCTTTTTTACCACCACTTTCTAACCCTACAGAGACATTAATGTTGTCCTAATTACCTGATCTTTGAAAAACATTTTGAGAGACTTTCTCCATCCCTCTTTTACCTGATTGCTATTTCTAAATCCTACTTAAAGGAAAAAATGCCTCTCCCTGATATTACTTTTTTTCTCTTAAGAAATAAGATTTCCAACACAAACGTAATTTTTGCCTCCATATATTCAACTAGCAACCATTACTGTCCCAACTTCAAAGGCATGTGTAATGAGAAATACATATTTTGTTACTGTTTTGCATATATTAATACATGGATATTTACAAGAAATCCTCACAAAAGTTCATGCATTTATGATATTCTGCAATAAGATTGTTATTCACTTGCATTTATTTATCATTTCAGAAGGACACTAAAGGTCTTTTGTTTTTAATCTCACTCTATATAAACAGTTACCATTACCAACAGTAATGTCATTTTTGTATTGTTCACAATATATAAACTTTTATATTTATACTAATAACCCATCTTACCAATCAATCCCCCTGTGGTAGTTATTTCTATTAAAGAACTGTACCTCCTCAAAGGTTTTTGGGCTGGGGGAGTTACTAATGATGGAAGGATGCATGACCAGGAACAAATACAAGGCAGTGGTACCTGCAAATAGGATAAAAGCCCAAGATTAAGAAAAACACACACACACTTTTTTGGGGGGGACTCATACCCACAGATGATCTAAACCAGCTTTGTTTCATTTCATTTCAGCGAGGGGATGCTGATTTATGTCACCTAAGAATCTGTGCTTTCTGTACTTCTAAATTGAAGACATTTAAATAACTGAAAATAGGTAACAGAAATTGGAGTGCCAATGCTGAAATCTGTTTTACTCACTTTTAATAGCTATGTTTTAAATGTAATTATTGGTTCTTATGAGACTGTCACAAAAATAATTTAAAAATCTCACACTCGGTAGCTATTCGGAATTGGTGAAGATGAAAGGAAGCACATATGCAATTTCCTGATTACAGAGAAAAAAAATCAACCATTAAGTTAATTTATAAACTACTGCAACCTTGGAATTTGAACTGTCAATTAGGAACTTCTTGACTTGAAATAAACGCCATGAACTAACAAGTTTCTATAAATCAGACACTTGCAGGAGAGAGAATCTATCTTGTTATCTTGTGCTACTAATTTTGACATAAAGCCAAAAAAATCTGACACACACCTAAACTCTGCATTTTCAGTATGTGTACTGTCTGTTGTTGTAACTTACATGATTAAACTATAGGTGGATGATATCTGAAAATAAAAAAAATGCTATTAGATGATCAAGATCTCTATACAGCAGTCTGAGTAAAAACTGATTAATCAGTATAATTATTTGAATATACACATAGTCTATCTTGTTGAAATACAATAAAATCTCACCGGTTTTCTGGGGTCCTACAACCAAGAATTTTGGTAATCGATCACAAGTTTTTTCTTTAGACCAGATATCTCTGTGCCGTTTGTCATCACAGGGATTCTAAAACGGAGAGGAACAACTAAACATTTCATTGGTAATCACACCTGAGAAGATTCTCAAATTATCTTTATATAAATTACCAATTTTTCACTAAGGTACAAATATTCTTACCAGAAAATATTAGTTTCTTTTATGACAGAAAACCATGTTATATTAAAGAACTATTTCAGTGATTCAGGAAGTTATTAGCAATGTAACCAGCCCAGAAACTGTATCTCAAGTAGGTTTTTTTCTGATGGGACAAGTATGTTGAAGACGTGTGGTTTCCATTCTATGTATATATAGTTGCCCCAGCCACCCAACAGACTTTGGGACATCATTTCTCCTTTGAAGTGTCAGTATGTTCAGTGGAATTATGCCAAATGCAAGTCTGATCTACTTGAGATGTGAGAATAATTCAAAATCAATTAATCAATTCCACAGAAGTTAGGAAGACTTGAAATTGCTAATGGGTTATCTAATTACTGAGTTTTTATTTTACATTATTGTAACAGCTACCACCCTATACATGCTGTAGTTTTTTAAACCAAAATAGTAAATTAATTATAATTTAAGGGTTTCCATTCACAAATACATATTCTCATCCTCCAGTTAAAATCAGCACATAATATTGAATCCTGCTTTTTCATGTGCTGCTTTACAATTGAAGAAATTTTAATTTGTTTTAGAAATGCTACTTGCAAACAGTTTTTGACACCATTGTTTGGTAGTACTGCACTGGGATGAAGGGAATTATCAATCTTCTACACTGAAAAAATGTAAATGTATTCAGATTCATGTGCATTATAGACAGGAGATACCACATTCTGTATATGTTAGCCACTTTTACTTACAAATCTCTTTTCTAAGTAATTCTAATTTTTCACGTCATTTGGCTATAAGGTATTTTCCATTTTTTAAATTCATTTTCTCTTAACACTACGCAAAATTCTTGACATTTTTCCCGTTTCCCAGTGTTTTATTCAATAATAGCATAAATTTCAAGATGTATATTTAAGTCCAGATTTGCAATCTCACACTCAGATTCTAAGTTGGCAATTCAATATCCAATGCTACATAACATTTGAGTAAGCAAGCTAAAATACCTTTTAATGTTTGATTTAGTAAAGTTTGCTCCTTAGAGTATTTCTACCGAGTCGCCTCAAAAGGATAACAGTTGTGATATCTAGTATCACTGTAGGGACACATGTACCTATGGCACTCGGACTTCGCACTGAACTGGCTGAACAGTCGCCAGCACGTGCACAAGGAACACGGGAGTGTTCATCCCTTGGTGCAGCAGTTTCTCATTAGGGACTGTGATCTGATCTTAGCACTGGCTGATGGGCTGAAGATGTGTCAACTGCAAGGCCAGCACAAGCTTCGGTCTTAGCAGGTCTTCACACTCCTGATATTTTCAATTTGCTCACTTAAAAGAGCGGGATAATCAAGCAGCAGAGTTGACAGCATCCACGTATTAAGTGCTGTTAAACTTCTTGCTTAGGCAGTTCTCAGCCATTTATGAATAACTTTCTAATTTTCTAATCTACCTAATCTATTTCTACTTGGCTAGCCGGTTTTAGGATTAAGGTGGTCATAGTCTTAATGCTCTTTTCTCTTTGTGGATGTCCTCAAACACTTGGAAAAATGTTTATTTCTTCAATGGCCAGTTGGTGAAATACGCGTATATACCTCTGTCAAATGCTTTATTCCTGTTAGTTCCAAAAGGAGGACAGAAACAACAACATGCCTTTTCTGTACTTCTCATTATTTCTAAAAGCAAGTAAAGTTGCAAATAAAATTCATTAAAGATAGTTTTAATTACACATCTTAATTTCTCAACCTTTTTGTGGAGATTTAAGTGACACGAAAAACAATCATGTAGACTGAAGCATCAGTAAGCTGTTTTATGGAACCAACTAGTAAATCTAAAAATGTTATGTCGTTTCTCTACAAGAAACTGAAACAAAGAACTTCACAAAAAACACCATCAAGACGATTTTTTTCTGATGTTTTAATCAGCAAGCCTGCCTACCTGCCAGAGAGGGTCCTTTTGCTCAGGGAATAGTTCAAAATACTTGTGAGCCAGCTGAACTGGAGGAAGAGTCTGCAGTTTCAGGTTTGTCCAGGTATGAACAAAGTTGGCCAGATTCACAAAGGTGTATAGCCCCAGACGGTCGTTTCCATAATTAGACAAATGTGTCATGAAGATGCTAATCTTTAGAAAACAAAATAAAGAAAGCAGACATTGACTCTGTGTATCACTAGATGGCAGTGTAACCACAGATAATACAAATTTAATTTACATTTTGCTCTTATTTAGAGATGCAAGACTTTGATCACATTCACGTAGATCTTACTATCCTTGCTCTTTGTTGAATTGCATCCTTCTCAAGTCAACTCACTGCAATCAACAAAGAAAAATTATGGAATAGGTACCATGAGCTCTCTGTGAACTAGGATGTGCAATCCTACCCCAGGGTTGTAGAATATTTACTTAATCTTTATGTAAATTTACTTAATGAAGAATACAACAAAAACAATACCCACAGTTTTACCTCAAGTGGAATACAAATGCAATATGAAAATGTGAATTCTTTTTTTTTGTGGAAGAGTAAAGAAGTCAGAGACCAAGGGGATAGCTGACCTCTATTGCTGTAATTTAAATCTTGTTGCTCTGACTGTAAGTTTTATAGAATATGTAGCTCTTCTCTTCTACAAAGCTATTCTGCGTGCACTGGGCAGACAGTCAAATCATAGGCAGAAACGAACAAAAAAAAGAATCTGAAACATGATTGAGTACTTTCAAATAATTATGCACAAAATACTCCCAAATACAAAAAACTGCTCAATATCCCAGCAGTTGTAAGGCTGCTTGTATTTTGCTCTTCCAACAACTGACTGTAAAACTGCTACTCAGGTAAATCCTCCCAGCTACATCCCTTGGCCCAGCTGCATTCTCACAGTCCCAGAGGGAGCAATGCCTGCCGTGAAGGCTTCTCACAGGAAGGACGTTTGGATGCATGTAAACTGTGCTGAGGAGCGGAGCAAGAACACGCAGGCAGCAGGGATGGTCTCTCATGGACTGAGAACCGAAACCTCCGTTTTGCAAAATGATTCATCTTCAAAGTAATTTTTCACTGATGAAATGGTCTGTTATTACCCTAAAATCTGCAAACCCTTGCGTCTCCAGCAGTGGGGTTTTTTTGAAGTGTTTTCTAAATAGGAGAACTCTCCCAAGATAAACTCTCCAGACTAATTTCCATTAAAAAATTAGAAACATGAAGTTTTATAAATAAATCTGCTAATGCCATGAATAGGCAATTTCTATTTAAAGTAAAACTTGATGTAAGCCACTTTAAAAAGAAAAAGGCTTATCATGGCTGTAATTCTGAAATTAGTTCAGGAACTGTAGTTAATCTTTTGTAAAGCAATGCCAGCCTTCAATTTAAAAAAGGGAAAAGAACGAAAAAATTCAATCTACAGCTTTACTCTTTTGTTTCAGAGTATTTAAAACACTGCCTTCCTTTGATATAAAACATTCAAAGCCATTCAGCTATTTTTGAAGACCTGACTGAAACACTACAGAGTACTTGCAGTACACAGAAAATGGGTTTATCAATAGTGTCATTTGGTGACACCTCTTGGCTTATAAAGTAAGCCGAGGGCTTCAGTTTGTCTGACTCAAGAAAAATTAGAAGATATACACTGCTAAATCATACAGATACAATACTTCTTTTCAGACAGGACTGAGATTGAAAAAAAAAAACCCAACTTCCCCCTTTAGGCAACCAACAATAAGCATTTTGCCAAATGTATAACCTTTTCAAGTTTCCTCTTTCATTTCAGTTCTCAAAGCAAGAACAGAGCAGCTATAAGACCACGTTGTTCTCAACTAAGATACAAACAGAGGGTTTCCATAAAAAAGGTTAACTTGTTTTCTTGACAGGCTCTTTCTTTCCTACACACGCATTGACCTCTGACATTTATGTCAGTTCACCTCCTGGCAACTCCTCACCTGCCAACAACAGGAAGAAAAAGCAAGAGAACTTGAAAAGATTGCTAGTTTGGGGAAAATGTGTATTATTCTTTCCCTAAAGGGAATATCACTGTAATTTCAAGAATGTCAGAGTGGAGGTTGAAAAATTAATCGGACATATAATCATAAATAATTTCCAGCATATGAAACTGTGTCAATGAAGGGGAAAAATATAGCAGAGACCTTAGTTCCCATTTTACGGTTATTTTTTAATGTTAAATACTTTATGGTTAATTATTTACAACAAAAAGGATGATGATCAAATGCTGGTTTAAAGCATAAATGGCTAAATCTTGTAAAGAAGTCCATACTTAGCATAACCAAATACATGATCTAATATACAACTTTACATTGAAGAAAAGGTCTCCTTTACTTCTATATGGCATCAAAAATATTACAGATCAGTTGACACTATCTTCCAGGAAAATCTGAACCAAAGTTTTTCCCTTCCTGTCGCAACTGCACAAATTCCTAGTAAAATCACTACCACTACTGTGTAAAATTAGCAAACTACAATCCTGTGCTTCATAGAACAATGAAATATTGCTGACCAAGGGCCTAATCCACCTGATCTGACCTGAGGACTACTAACTCTTTCTTTCAGCTACGAATGTCTTTACAGACTAAGCTAGCAGCCTGAGTAACTAACAGGAGCGTGATGCTGCAGTGGCTGCATTCCCATTGCTCTGAGAAGGATCCTGGACCACTTTGCACCCCAGGGATCCCTACAAGAGATGCCTACAGTACTACAGTCCGTGATGCCAACCTGCCAGCCGTGCTCTCCTACTCTAGGGGTGTTCCCTTGAGTTTGTAGACAAATGCTATGCAGCCACAGCACTGGGAGAGATGGATAAGCTGATCCTCCAGTTTCCCTGGCTACAAGGAGGAAATGATATCCAAGTGCCATTTTGAGGGATTTCACCTTGGTGCTGGCCCAGCTGCGGGGGATGGTGTGTTGCTACCCACATCCCCACTAAGCTGCGCAGAAGGACGGATGCTGGTATCATTGCCCTTCCGTTTGCAGGCGTGTAGTCTCACACCAAGACAAAACATAATTATTACTTTTTGCCTTCCATATTGAGTTATGATGCTCTGTTTTATTGTATCAAACCACATTCTGTTTCATTCAAAAAAATTCTAACTAATGAGAATGATTACTCTTTCTGTGCCAGCTAATAGTCAGCATGTTGTGTTATTAAAGATTTATTCTCTTAAAACCACAGATCAGGAAATATAAAAGGAATCCTTTGTGGGCATCTCAGAAGACTAGATCTAGCAAATAACACTATTTATTCATTCAATAATCTTGCATCTCTGGGAAACGCTGTAAAATACAAATGGATATTCATATATTTCTTTATTCCTTCTTCAAAAGGGAAGCAGCTGTGAATGGATTTATATTTACTCTAACAAGGATTTTAGCTTCCCTTTCAGTTAAAAAGAGTTGATTTGATTTTATTATTCCCAGCCCTCTTCTAAACTAATTTCTTTCAGGGTATCTAAGCATTCTCTTCATCTCAGTGCAAGAAGGATCACCCTTTTTAGCCTTCATAAACAAACTATCATCTTGGTTGCACTTCAATGCACACTCTTCACAGGATTTAATGTATTTCACGAGGGGACTGAAATGGAATGCAGACAATTTAAAAAATGATGGTTTGGGACCAAATCCGGTCTCTGGGCAGCAGCTCCTTTATTGCTCCCACTCATCTTTCCATCAGACTAGTAAAGGTGCTTTACTTTGCCTTCTCACAGAGCCTTACCGGCAGCTGTATGACCTGCTCCTTTCACATTCTCCTCACCTTTTCTGCACTCCTCCTTCCCCAGAATGAAAAGGCAGAGGGCTATTTCTATTTTGCTCTTCCTCCCAGTCTCTAATTTTATTTGGGATTTTGACTAGTACTACAGAGATATAGGGAAATGAGGACAAGCACTCAGGGGAAACAGCTTTTATCTTTTTGAATGCTCATTCTGCGCTGTGTATTTCCTTACTACAACATTTCCCAATTAGAGGCAATAGCTTCTAGGTCAACAAATTAGAGTTGAGACTGAGACTGAGATGCTGCTATTAAATCACTTGTATCAGGAAAAGATGAACCAGCATGATCTAACTTATGTATCAAGAACAGAGAAAACAAAAGATGCCTGACAAACAATTTCTACAAAATGAAAAAAATGCAACAAGTCACCCAGCTTCTAGCGAGGGATGGTATTTCACCAGGCTGCGTATTTTAAAAAATATTGATCACTACAAAATCAACAGTATGAGGATGCTATTTCCCACTAAAATTATACAATCAAGATACTACTAACTAAGCTTCTACAGCCTTGATAGCAGTTGTTTTCCTGACAAAAACAGAGGTGCCTGTCTCTTAAAGGAGAGAGGCATTCCCAAGCACGAGAAGCCCCTCTTAAAGCTGCTGGCTTGTGCCATGTTTGCATTCCTGGCTTCTTCTCCCTGGAGTCTAGGGGTCTCTGTTTTTGGAAAGCCAGGGATGAGAAGAACCATTTAAGGATAATGGGAAAACCCTTTTTTTCTTTTTTCTGTTTTTACCTTACCAAGCTCTTTGGTATTCTCTACATTGGGAGAGAAATGATTTATGGTAAGCAAGACCAGCTGCTCTGATGGAAAACAGCAGAGTGGACATCTTTGTGTTGGATAACCAGCAAACATTTCCACTTCTTTCCATATATCCTGATAAGCAAAATGTACCTTGCTTCATATTCAAACTGTTCTACACAAACATTCTGCAGATGAATAGGTTGCACTTAGAACTCACTATTATTCTTCATACCCCTTTTCTGTTTATATCTCCTTAATGGTGTACAGCATCAGGAGAACTTTGATTTGGTTTCCGTTACAGTAATAATGCAGAAAAGTAAAGAAGTGGCAAAGTCTACAGCAGAGTGAAACAAATTAACCACAGAAGTCTCTAGAACAGTAAAAAACCTGTAGAACAGTAGTCCACTAAGCCAGAGGTTTCCAAATGTTTTTGATTGCCCACACCTATCAGTAAAAATTTTTTGAGCATGTACCCCCAACGTATGTATATTTCATTTAGAAATCATACACTTCTACTACTGAAGTTCCAATATTTTTTCCCACACCCAAAGGGATCATCTTGAGCACCCCCTGAGGTGCACGTACCCCGCTTTGGAGACCTCTGCACTAAGCTGTGAGGAAAGGGCCATAACCCAAGAACAGAGAGAAGATTCCCTTTTCAGAGGTTAGCAGGACCCACTTTGGAAAGCATCAGGGAAGTGCAGGGAGGACTCAGACTTGCAGTGACATTGATGTTGTCCAACAGATTTAATATTACTTTGGTATTTCAAATCTGGAACTAGAAGAGTTGGCATAAGAAAATAATTAGAAATAACCATTTCTTACAGACTGGGCATATCTTTCATTTTTTTACCACACATAAATCTCTTGCAGGCAATCCAACCTGAATAACTTCATACTATTGAACCAGTCATCAAGGTACTTTTGTCATGGACACACTGTCCCCCTCCAATCTGTGCAACAACATTAAAAGGCAGCATTGAGGCATCCCAACTTAATGAAGTTCAGGAAAACACTTTAAAATGAAGTTAAATTATGATTGACAATTAATTAGGTGATCGCTGCTAGGCACTAGGAGCAGATGCGTTACCAATTTAGTACCTTGCTGATATTTTAGCTACTGAACAAATGTTGACAGGCCACAAGAGTACGCCTAACTCTCAGAACACCTATATGCCAATTAATTTGGCATTGTGCACGCTCTGTTTGCCATTCTGATACTGTCTCCATGTTACTCAAAAGAGTTTTGTTTCACGTATTCAGAGACTCAGTAACAGCTGGTTTTCCTCCATTAGACTAACAAAGTGATAGAATAATGAATCAGATTGCAGTCTATGCTTGAATATATTTTTTTAATAGTTGAAAGATATTCCTGTTAGACCTGGATGCTACCGGAAAAGCTGTGTTCAATTCCACCACAGAGAGATTCCAGCTTGCAGCTCCCTTTTTTTTTATTTTTCTGAGGCTGTCCTGCTGGCTTCACAGCTGCCATGGAACTCCACTTGCAAAGCCAACTAGCTCAATTGATGTAGCAGTGTCTCCACTATAAATATAATGGAGCCAGGAAGATTTATAAGATCAAAGAAAATGACGTATTTGGTGTAGTTCCGAATTATTAATCTGACAGCCAGGAAACCCGAATTTATTTTCAGCTGTTGCACAAACATTTTTTGCCTTTCTCTGTAAATTGCTCATTACCCTTGTGACTCAATTTCCCAATTGGCAGTACTGCTCAAAAGACTTGCTTCATAAATAGCTGTAAACCACTTGTACAGGGCTTCCCATCTGAGAATTTTTAAGAAGGGCAACGTTTTCTTATTGCCCAGAATTTCAATGCATTTATTGTATACCGTTACAAGGAGTCACCTCTGATTAGACAGCTAATCCAATCTGTTCTGCAGCCCTTCCATGCTGCCTGTTCATTTAGGTTTTCTAATATTTTTTCTATTCCGTCCACAAAATACCAGACTCTGGCTTTTATTGGCGAGGTTTGAAGAACAGATAGGAAGGCAAGGAACACTTGTATTTTACAGTCAATGAAAATGCTAGGCAAAACTGACTTCCCCCTGCCTCAATCATGGCAACTCCCCAAACTACTGTTGGAGTTCCCAAGAATTCCTAAAACGGGCATGAGAGGACAGTGCCTTTCTCACTGACCCACTAAGTGGGCCAAGCCTGCCAAAGTGAACCAGCCCACCGGAGAGGCCAGGTTATGCTCCCAGTGGCACTAATGTGGCATGCCAACAATGGACCCCACACATCAGATCTCAGGAAGGTACCTGCATGTCAGTGTGCTTCTCAACACATTTGTCCTCTTTCCTGCCTTTTACACTTGGTGCCATTAAATATGAGGTTGTGCAAAGCAGGACAGACAGAAAGGGTAGATCTGAGCCTGAACATCTTTGTTTTTCTACTATCTTCCGTAGTCCCAGTGCCTGACTATTCATCTCATTCACGGTCACAGTAAGACACAGTTGGTTCTGCTGATGCTCATATAAATCCTCTCGTTTTCAGTCTTAAAGGAGATAATTTCTCCCTTGCTGCAAGTCAATTAGCTTAATAACAGCTCTACTCACTGTAACTTGGGAGAGGTAAAAATTAGAGGAAAATAATACTTAGAACTGAATGCACACAAAGATTACAATTATTTTAAGATCAACCAGAGACAGGGCCTAAACCATTAACAGTATTCTCTCTTGATCAGTACTGCTGTAACCATACGGAGAACACTCAGCTGGCTACACATTAGTTTCATTGTTGGGCTGTCAACCATTTGAAGGCTTTCACCAAATTCCTCTCTGCAGGGCTTTTTCCTTTTTCTTTAGATCTGCAGACAAACAGTACTTTGTAAGCATGCGCATGTAAGTGCAGGTAATGCAATTCCTGTGTTCTGTTCTGTTTGTTTTTCTTGGGAACAGAAAAGGTATCGAAGATTTTAATGAATCATTGTTTTCCTGTAACATTATCTTGTAGGATAGCAAAGCTCCCAATCTGTATCTTCCATCATTCAAAGGATATCTTAGAATTATTTAGCAACGTGTGCTTTCTACGAAGTTAAACTCAGACACTTTAACTTTTACTTATGCTACTGGAAAAGAAGCATCCAATGTTGTTTTCGACCACTTAGAAAACCAGGAAGCTTTTCTGTATTAAAAAAATGAATAGAACTACGTAGGTCTGTCCTGCATTTGTCCTGTTTAGTGAGTGCAGCATGCCGTCTACAGAAGCAGATGGCATCAGAGATGTATGAGGAAAGTACAGGATACCCTATAGGTGGGAGATGTGTGAAAAACAATCCCCTGTGAAAGTCTTCCCTGCTTTCCAGGGTTACATAAAGCATGGAAGTTTATATGGAATCCATGTCTTATCAACTACTATAGGCATGAATACCAAATCAAATTTAATTCCATATTTCAAATCTTAGTAAATTCTTGAAGTCACAACCACTACCTTAGAGGAAGATTCTGATTAATTTTCATTAAAATTCTCATCCTCATTTAATTGGCTATCCTCTGGTTTTCTGTTTCAAGATAGGTAACAGGAGTTCATTGTCTAGGTACCTCATGGAATTTCATAGTTGTTTCTGTTTTTCATCTCTTTTCAAATATAATAAATCTTGATCATTTTGATTTCTCTTCAAATTGGAGTCCTTCTCAGTCCTTCATAGTCCTCTTCAGTCAACTGCTTCCAGTTTTGCAAATAAGTTTGAGTCTGCAGGGTGTCCTTGTACCATGGATTTCCACTTCATTATACAACTCTCAGCATTATTTTCAACTCTATTCCTTCCCCAGTGTGTCAATGCCTTAAAGAATAAGGAACAATGATATACCTACATATTATCCCATTAATAGGAACAAGAATGGGAAGGAAAGGGGAAAAATCCCACTGACTTTGCTGTGCAAAATGTGCAGATCCACATGTTAAGATTATTGATTTGTATACATTCCATGGAATCCAAACATACAAACTCACAGATAGGAACCTTTTTCTTCTGTTACTGGGATATAACATGCTGTTTGCAGTAACGCCTTTTAAAATTGGTTTGACTGTAGCACAGAGTAAGCTCACACACCATTTGTGTCAACTGAGGTTGCTGGCTGTGCAGCCTCAAGGAGAACAAGAGCTGTTCAACACGTTTGCCTCTTACTCTGTAGCCTCCCTCAGCCCAGTAGGACAGGTGAGTGAATTTCAAGTGCTCATCTGACAATAGCTGCTCTAATAGCTCATCGCTAATAGCTGCTTTCATGAAAGACGATGCACATCATTAGAGAAAATCCTGTTCCAGACACAATTTTTACTTTTCCTGAAAAGATGAAGAGTGTATAGCCTTTATGTTTATGTATTAATGTAGTATGTGTTCATCACTGAGACAGTCAGATTTGTTAAGTTCCTGTTAATGATTGAACAATACTGTTTCATATCAAACAAATAATTTTGCAATAGATAGCTTAAGTTACTCAGTTAATCAAGTTTTGGTACTTAAATCCATTGCAACACATGCAAGCTAAAAGAAGCTCATTTTTAACTTAGGTCTCTGAATACTTTATTATATCAGTGCTTTTTGAATTGTTCTGGTCTCAGAATAAAATACAATAAAATACCTAGCATATTTTATTGTACATTTTCCACACCAACTACGTGTAGAAACAATGGCTGTGGCACAGACAGGTAACTAGTACAGACACATTTCCATAAAGCAGCAACACGTATGTCTGTTCCTAGTTGCAGAAGAGGAAAATATACAGTGGCAGACAAAGGAATATTCAAATAGTATTTACAAAGGCATGTTCAGTTCAGCTATGCTTAGTTTAGCTTGGTTCTTAGGTCTAATTATTTTCAGAGTGGTTCAGAAGTATTGACAGAGTCTTGTCAGTATTGGTACAGATCTATTAGCAAACCTGACAAGAAATGATGCAGTTGATGGCAGCGTCTATACCTCCCTCATCACTATATATAGCTCAATCTCTAATTGCTCACTACCTTCACCATTTACAAGACATATTTAGGAGACTAGTACAATTTCATTCTAAGAGACTTTTAGCAGAAATTTGTTTATTAATCCAAGAACTTCACTCAATATTATAGAGAGAGATAGATGAATCTGCAGTAACTGAAGATTCCACAGGTTTATCAGGAAAAATACTTGCTAAAAGGTTTTAAAGTCAGTACAGTGCTAGGAAAAAAAAGTAACAATGTGAAATAATAAAACAAAGAAAGAGAGCTATCTGATTTGATAAGATACTTATCATTAAAGACTTCTACAATCCATGTGTTCCTTGTGGCTTCACTACAAAATTCCCTTGCTAAACAAGTGCAAGTCACATAACCTCCAAGTCCATTATCCAACTGACAATGTGGGGAAAATAATGCCAGTATATTAATACTACAGGGCTGCTGACGGTTGTTTTTTTTTTTTTTTTTTGTCTTTTTTTTCTGTAAAACATTCTGTGTAAGATCCTGATATAGTATGATCTTGCCTAAGGGCCGCTGAAGTCAGCAAGATCCTTAACAGAAGACAGACATATAAAATAGCACTGGAAAAGTAGATAGTGTGTTATATCACTACTTAGGCTCTTTTTCAGGTCGGTGGCACTTCAGCATTCTAGAAGCCTTATGAACACAACAGGCATAGCTGTCAAGATCACTTTACAGCCCCCATCAGCTCACAATCAAACCAGCAGTGTGGGGATATAAATGCACACCACATAAATACAGCTCACCAGCCACAAGATTAGCTACTCCAACAAACCAACTCTTAGTTCCCATATAAAATGTAACTAGGAGAGATCACTTGCAGAGCAGGATTTCCTGATGCTTTTCTTACCTGCAGGATTTCTGACTGTACAATGCCCTGGGAACAGGGCAATAACGCTGGTTCTCATGTCAAAAGCTTAGAGCAGCACATGTGGTCCTGTGTTTTTCTGTGGTTTACTCTGCAGATTGTGGTAGATCTGGCATACTCCAAGGAAGCAAAGCCTGTCTTGTGAATAGCTACCATTACACAGCCAAACCACAAAGAAATTTTGGGCTTTACTCTTAGAGGAATTTATTTCAGAGTAGGGTACTCAGTTTCTAAAACCTCAGCCTAGTAACCTACACCTCAGAAACTATATTCACTTAAGATCATTTATCCAAATTAAACTGGGAAATGAAGGTCTTTGTTAAGATTTATATTTAATTTACACCCATATCTTCCATTTTTGGAAACTAAAAATTTATGTACTCATTACTGAGAATATTATTGAGCTGACATTGTAATGATTCAAAGGTAATGTGTTCTTCTTTGTTTTGCATCAGTGAAAAATAAAGTGTAGAAAATGCCTCATAATGAATTTTTTGCATCCTCTGAAAAGCAGGGTGTTTCACATTAAGAAATCTCAGCAATTTTGATGAAAACACAGGAAAGCTTATGAAATCCAAAATTCCACTTCATAATTAGACAAATTCCTAAGGCTACTTAGTTTTCATTTTAATGCCTAATCTTTGCCTAGCTCTGACTTGCAAATTATGGTATAAATACATGTAATACTTAAAAACCCACAAAGATGCAAACCCTAGTTTTTAAATTGATTACATGCCTTTGTAATCAATTTTAGATTACAAAACTTTAGAAACTGTTTATAAGCAGCTACATAAAACCAGACATATCACCTTTTCAAAGGCATTCCTTGAAAGGATTGCAACAATTTGTCTTGGGCAAATTTCTGCCTAATAGTCATTTATGGTTGTATTTAGAAAATAGTGCATTTAACTTGTATTCTTTTAGCCTGTACTGTATCGGAGACATCGTATTTCTCAGAACTAGGTGATCATACAGTCTACATTACAATGCATTAATCGAAGATCTAGTTGTAATACATAAAAAAGCATTATTGTGCTTACATTCAAGGATGTTAGGCAGGTATGATAAAACTTCTATGACTAATAGCAAAAATCATGATTGTTTCACTGCTTATCTTGTCTTTCCCTCCATTCTCTTCATTCTTTTAATTTGAAAGGCTTATGCCTCGAGTAACCATATTTTGCTGTTTTCCTACTGTTGTAGGATGGTAAGTTGTGGCTGTGTTTCAATACAAAATACAGTCTGTCCTGATTCCAAATGTTGTTACTATGTCTTCCTCTCAGTCTCATTTGTTAAGCTAGTATCTCTTAGCTAAAATCCATACATTGCCAGAGCATCACTATGGTATCAATACCCTCCATCCATGGAATTTTCCTCGTCTCCCCTCTGTTAAAATGCTGTGCCTGAAATCACATACATCATCAAAGTCAGGATGGGGACTAGTGCCATCCTCTAGAAGGGAAACGACATGTAGGCTGAGGAAGTGAAGTTTTTATCTCCTAATTCTGCTATATGAACATGAAAAAGGAGAACAAAACACAGTCATTGCTCTCAAAGAACCAAAACTATAGTCTGAAAGAATTTAAGGCTTGAAAAATAGACCTGCATATAAATTGTTGAAGTAGCTGACAGCAGCTTTTTTCCTTTGGACTTCCATTAAATTATGAAAGATTAAAAGTAGGGCACAAAAATATTTAGGCTAGCATTCCAAAGGATTTTGTTCCCTGTAGGTTATGAAAAAAAATGAGTCCTAAGGATTACATTTGTATAAAATGGGTAAATTTTATTTAAATGTTTCATTTGAACTTCAGATCAAAAACTCACTTAAAAGCTTGTCTAAAAGGTCAGTTTTGATGCAACTGACCTAATCCCATGCCATTTTGAAGTACTATACTGTTCTCTTCTGTCAGTATTCTGTAGTTTCATAGCCTCATTTATTGTTTATTCTTCCACTAAAGATAAGGCTAAGCAGATGTATTAACTACGTGGTTTACTTACTTGGATCTTTTTGTTGAAGCTATTATGAATCAGCAACTGAAAATTCTCAAAACAGATTTAGGCTCAAGCACTCCTTACTTGCAACTTTCCCAAACCCATGAGTGTTCCTCACATTTCTGATTATGAATTTGGCAGAGGAGGAAAATGGACTTCACCTGAGGTACTCATCTCACAGTAGTATCAGTTCTTAACATATGAATTCTTTTAAAAATTAAATCTCAGGGTTCTTATTTCATGCAAAAATAAAGAACAAGATGAGAGGTTGCTACTACTGCATTCCTAACAAAACAGTTGTCAAAAAAGGTGAAGATTATTTTTGTATGACTAACAGAACACACAATATTAGATCTTAAGTTAATTAACTGAAAAAGCAGAAGAGCTCACTGTGGCTAATTATTACTATTTGGGAGACTCAGCTGATTAGCCTTGAAGCACTCAATAACTTCTCCTTTAACTAATTTTTGAAAAACTTTTCAAAATTACACTGTACTTACTGGATTGAGAACCACTGTGAAAAACAACTCTCCTCCTTGAATACTTTTGTCTAGTTCCTTTGGGCCTCCAGGATACTCTTTGTAGAAAATTGTGTGAGTGAATAAGCCACAAGTCTGCCTAGGAAGCACCTGAATTTATTTAAAAAAAAAAAAAAATTTCAAGAGAAATTCACAAAAAAAATTATACTTTTAATGAGATAATAAATGCCAAATAAGTAATACATAACTGATAACATTCCTTTGTGATAATTGTTTAGTAGATTTGGCGCCACAACTTTGCCAGAAGTCAATAATGATCTACTTGAATTAATATATCGGCAGACTAATAGCTAGTGCTTACTGAAAGAAATAACATTTTTATTATCAGTGAATTCACACATCCAAAAATTCATCACATTTGGTTTTTTTGAGACTGGAGACTGATCTCAATCAGTAAGCTACAATTCAGCAACCTCCTCAAACTAATTATGTCCATAACACCTGATACCAATATCAAGTATTTGAAGTCTGGTCATCAAAAATTTCTATAGCTTTAAAATAATTTGAAACATAATCTGAAATATTATCAGTCTACATTGTATTAATCAGTTCCATTTTTTAGTTGAATGATGGCTTTGTTGTAAATTTAAACAGGAATTTGAAAGTCAATTTTCTTTACTTTGACTTAGGCATCATGACCAATAATAATTCTACACTGACACGGATGAATTTTGCTGATAAAGCTCACATTGTAAGAAATATTTGCTTTTCATCCAAATGTGCTAGCCTTGTAAGACCAGTTGCAATAAAAAGTAGCATAAACAAAAGTATTTTTAAAAACACACAAAGAACACGTCTTTTGAATGGGAAGAACTAATAAATACAGTTTGGTTTTCCAGTAGAACTTCAGAAAATAATTTGCTATAGAGTATATCAATTACATCTAATTTTTATGGAAAATTAACAGCTGAGTATTGATTGTTTGTTACAATTCTTAAACTGGGATTGTTCTCAAACATTTTAGTCCAATTCAGAACATTAATTATATGGTATCTCAAACTTTTAAAACATACAAGTCCCTTACTTGACACAGACTGTGGTTTTATAGATACTCTTCATTTCCTGTAGTTTCATTTCTCAACATCTTTTTTGTAATGTACAGGAGGATACTGTGACCACAGATCATAAATTCTGTGTTGTCAGAAAATGTATGGAATTTGTATGTTTGCTATAAACTTGCATATGCTTTTTAAAAACCTTTGGATTTCACTGATGAAATGTGAGAACAATTCTTCACAGAGGCAGGGAATGAAACTGTACTGGACAGGAAATGCTCTGGCAGATCTTACACAAGGATTTTATTACTGAATGTATTCATCACTATAAGCCTGCAGATGTAAAATATTAATGCATTTTGCCCTGGAGAACTGAAAGCGTGAGACTCCCCAAACAGGTGGTTTTATATGACTGTTCTTGGAAATAGATTTTTGGCCCTAGTGTCCTTGTGTTAAATCTCATTACGTGTCTTCAAATGACATGTTTTTACAAAAATTTATGAAAGAGACTTTTGGAGATTCGGAGAGTCAATCAGTCTTCCTCAAATGCTTCATGCCCCCTGAGCATATCCACAAACCCATTATTTCACATGCAGCTATTGCTTTGAGGAGAACGAACTGCAGCCCAAATCCGTATAGCGTCAATTTTTTTCCTGGATGTCTGGAGATCATTTTAGTTTGCTTCATCCAAAAATAGATCAGAACTTTTAAAGATTATTATTTTGCTTAGAAAAGTGGTATCCATGGTAACTCGAGGACAATACCAGAATTCTGTTATAAGCTAAGTGACAGTCTTGTGCAAAGGCACTTGACCCTCCAAAACGGCTTGTTGCAGCCAGAGGTATAACAGTACACACGCTAGGATCTTTCCCATTCACCACTCTCCTACACACTCCAAAAGAGAGTGACTGAAGAACATACCATCAAGTATTTTGGAAAGTTGTTTTGAAACACTTCTCAGATAATAATGACAATATGTGAATCAGAAATGGCCTATGCCCCGGTAACCAGATGGTATTAGCATAATGCCTTGTGTATAACCCCTTTTGGCAAACACTGCTGTCAGTGAACAACACTGTCAATTGCATAATACAGAAAAAACGTGTGATTTGACTTGTGGCTGCCGCAGAGAGCAGTTTCACAGCCTCAAGGTAGTGTGGTGTGTGCGTGTCTACCTTCCCCCCAACCTTCCAGTGTTTGTCCTGCACCCAGATGGATGGCCTGGGCCCAGAGCCTAGCTGCAGGGTGAAGCCACAGCACAAAGTACAGGTCAAGGTCACATTTCTGTATGGCAGGAAGCAAAATGAGGGCAACTGTGCACCATTCAAACGGAAGAAAAAAAAATAAATATATATTTATGCACCAAGATCCAGATTCTCAGATGGCACCAACTGGCAAAACTCTTTTGCAGTTAATGGTACTATGCAAATTTGAAACCTGCTAGAAATCTACCCCATAATATTCTGTTAAAAGATGCAAGATAAGACTTTTCTCCTTGAGATCTCTGAACCAGTATTATCAGTAGGACTAGGATAGTTAACAGCCTGTTAAGTGCTAACAGCGGGGTGCCTGGAGGCCACCTTCATCAGCAGTTACATCATCAGCAACAGACTGATTTTAATTAACAAGATACTGTCAAATATATCTTGCCATTTATGCATAGCAATATGTGCTTCTCACAATGTGAGCTTTCAGGATACCGTGCTTTTCCACTTAAAAATAAATTGTTCATAAAATGGTAGAGTGGTTGGGATACAAACATCATAAATACAACTCACCATGATATTTTTGTGGATGAAGCCTCGTCTATACCTGGCAGGCTTCAGATGAGGGTACTCTTCTGTGCTGGTAACTCTGATATTCCAGACCTTTTTCCAGGCATCATAAAGTTGAACATGTACTGGATAGACTCCAGAATGGTGTGGAGCCACTGCGTAGCCAAAATCAGTTGGAATACCATGTTCCTAAAACATAACAGAACAATGACTGCTTTCAAAAATTTAAGAAACTTGATGTTTTGGCATTTCTCAAATCCTTTGTTTGTAAAAGATCAAGAACAGGTCTGAAATGCAAATAATGGTGATATCAAAATATGCTGATATGTAAGAGAGACAGAAAGCAGCACAGTGAAGATGAAACACAGGACTTTAATACAAAAGCCTTTTTAATAAATATTTTTGAGTATGTAGGGAAGAGTGATATAGATGTATTTTACGTTGGTTTCTTTCATCTACATTAAGCAGAAAGCTGCATTCTTTCAAGTTCTTGTAAGGAATTTACTCACAAGCTAAGAATTCACAGAGAAAATTACTGACACATATTAAACACAACAAGTAGCATTGGGCAGTTACAATAGCAAAAGTGTGATTTCCACTAAAAGTCCCTTACACAATTACTTGGATTGTTAGCTGAATTTCAGAGTCACTGCATGTCCCCTTCAGTCCACTCAAAAAATAAAACCATATTAAAAAACCTGCTTAACTACTTTAGTGACATTTTTAAAAACGAGAAAGATAACCACTTGCAAAATTCTGAGGATAAGAGGCAGATGCTAGATGTAGACTAACCTCTTTTCTAATACATCATCCATTTTTGCAGACTCCTGCCATTTATCTTGTTTATAAACTGACCTTGCTGGTATTATCTTCTGTTGACGTTCAATATATTTTTTTACCAGTTTCTGGTTTCCAACATACTCTCATGAATTTTGACACCTTTTCTCCTTTCTTTCAGGTTACTTTTCAAAGGAACAGTATATAGCAAATATTTCTTTGATAGCCTGATTAGCTGAATACACTGTCCGTAAGATGTTGACATTCTGCAATGATTTAGGAAGACTGCCTTTGCACAACCTTTGAATTCTGTTCAAGAGCTTTTTATATTGTTTGTATTTGTATGGTCATCTTCACTGTATTTTCTAATCATACTTCATGTGCAAAGGTAAGAGTTCGTTGATATTTGGGTCTCTTCCTTTGAATAAACTAGTTACTAAGGAATATGAAAAACTCTGTAAGTGTTATCTCAAAGAAAAACGGGTGCGCGACCTTAGTAAAACCATCTTTCTTCATCTTTTCTGGAGGAGGACTGGACTCCTGCAGGAAAGGCGATGTACTGGACTTAAAAAGATTAAATAAGCAGAATCCAATATTAGACATATCTGTTTAAATATGACAAGTTTACTAACAGCTTAAAACAAAGCAAGTTCAGACATAATGGGGCAGTAGATGCAGCTTTTGGAACTCTTGTAAGGCAGTACTGCTCACGGGTAAGATCCAAACCCCCCACCAGTGATCCCACTGCACCCAGGGAGTACGTGGGCTGCTGCTTTACAGCTGGGGTGCACTGTGTGTGATCTGCCAAAGTAGGAAGGAGTAAGATCTGGTCTGTTGCTTTTACTGCATGAGGAAATAAAGAATGGATACACCATCAGTTACACAGCTTTATACTATTTAATTCCATCGCAGTTACTTCAGTTCCTCTTCACTTTATCTTTCTACTTTCCTTAAGCATGCATAAACATTGGGAAGAAAAATCTTTACAGAACATGTAAGAAATTGCATTCTCTCATGTCCCATTTAATCTCCATTCAGATATAAACAAATGTCTGATGTTTAAGAGTTTCTTCCTCAAGTTTTACAATATGAAGTAATAAATAAGTGATTAAAATCTTTCATTCTAATTATGAGCCTATCATCTTCAATGTATCAGCATCTCCATTATTTCTTAGTGACTGTAATTTCCAAGTTGAGCATTTCACACACAATATACACATTCAGCTTGATAATGCATGAGGCATCACCAATTTGAGCCTCTTTCAAAAAAAGCAGAATACTTATCTTTGTTACTGATTTAAATGTTTTAAGCAAATGATGCACGAGTAGCTTCATGTCTATACATCGCTTTGGATACAAAAAATATTTAATATAAGGTATCTGTAAGAATTAAGAGCATTGAAAGTAATGAAGAAACCAGAAAATGATGAAGTTACCTAAACCAAGATTGAATATTAACTATTCTAACAACATACTTTAATGGTTGCACACTGTAGACTAATCCCACGGGATGTCTTAGATCACATCATAACTACAAGAACTAATTTATTTACAATGGTGCTTGCAACAGTACGCAGGTGAAAGGGGGAATTTTGGACACAGGATTTTTAAATTTTCATGGTTCTAACTTCTACTGAAATGCTGTCTTTAACGGAAACAGTAAAACTGAGCTGGCCTGTACTCAGTACAATTGCAGCATACTGTAAACTTGGTAAAATCTTTGGTCAAAAGAAAGCACATACCTTACTTACTTAAAAGCAAGGTTTCCAAATACAAATTTTAATTTCATGATATTCTAGGTCTATGCCTTCCTCCTACACCCACTGAGACATGACCACCAGTGCACTGCATTTTGTTCTGGTATTTCAAATCCCCCTGCTGTTTCAAGGAACAAAGTCACTACCTGCCAGCTAAAGAGCAACCAGTGTGTTTTGAAAGGGGAGAAGTAAAATTAGGCTGTTGGGAGATAAAGGACTTCATTCTGATATAAGACTTCATGACTTTACACTGGACCATTTCTTCAGACAAATAATATGTGCTATGTATGGAAGTTTGGTTTTGTTTTATTGTATGAGATTAACTGTAGAGAAAAGGTAAGTCTGTTTCTCTAGTATCCTCAGGCCTAAAGACCTGGTTTTATTTTTACTTCTATTCTCACCAAAACATTTTTTCTCAGAGCTTTGCTGTGAATAAATAATTAGTAAAGGCAATGCTTTTCAAAACAAGGTTTTATAAAGCTGATCCAAAGGGAATATATAAGATGTTATTAGGTATCATCACAGAAAAGTATCTTCGAAAATGTGGCATACTTCATTGATCTTAACGTGCATTGTTTTCATAAAATCATTTGACGTGTTTTGATAGAGTATTTATACTTTCAGAAAACTGGATTTTTTCTAATCTAAACAATGGGTTATTTGGACAAAATTTTTTTAGGAAAATATTTAAATAGAAGATTTTTATCTATACTGACTTTCCAAGATGGTGAAAAATTTCAAGCATCAATTGAGAAGGAAATCCAAACTGTAGAGAAATAGAGTTTTCATTGCACAACAGAGTGATTACAATACACACGTTATCACAGCTTTCTTTTTTTTTTTCAATTCTTGAGATTAAAACAAATTCTGCAAGGACTGATTTTCAAACAAAATAGGAACAATGGTTTCTGAATACCTAAATTCAATATAAAATACAAAAATATAACTCACTAAGGCAAATTTTTTGTTGAGGATCATCTGCTCTACCAGTGACGACTCATTGTGGAAGAGATGAGGTTGCATGTGACTCCACATATGGGGAAACCACCAAAACTCATCTACAGACCTCAACAACAGGTCATCGCCCTCATCTTCCTCCTCAGTGCCTGAAAAAAAATAAAAAAATAAAGAGTATCTCTGAAGTAAAGCTTCTACTTTTTATTATATTCTTACAAGTGTTTGAAAATATGAGAGACATTAGCATAATGAAATGCGGCCACTAAAAGTACTGAGGATATTAAATGTTTCCAAGTACATATTCCTTTTCCTGAAGTAATTTTTTCCAAGTGAAAGACTGAGACTCCTGTTTTCACAGCATCTGGAATGCATGGTACAACACTTGTCCTCACATGGTAGCAATCATGTAGGTAACATCAGTAGCTAAGGTACAGAATCAGAGAAATGTATACAAGCCAGTTTAATACAGGGTAAAAATGAAAACGTTGACAACTCTTTCCTGGTATTCCTTATCCAACGTAAATTCACTCTCCAATCAAAGTTCTTTTCCTTTCATTACCTATGATACAGGAAGGACATGGACCTGTTGGAATGGGTCCAGAGGAGGGCCATGAAGATGATTAGAGGGATGGAGCACCTCTCCTATGAAGACAGACTGAGAGAGCTGGGGTTGTTCAGCCTGGAGAAGAGAAGGCTCCAGGGACACCTTATAGCAGCCTTTCAATATCTGAAGGGAGCCTACAGGAGAGCCGGAGAGGGACTCTTTGTCAGGAAGTGTAGTGATAGGACAAGGGGTAATGGTTTTATATTGGAAGAGGGGAGATTTAGATTAGATACCAGAAAGAAATTCTTTACTCTGAGGGTGGTGAGACACTGGGAACAGGTTTCCCAGAGAAGCTGTGGATGCCCCATCCCTGGAGGTGTTCAAGGCCAGGCTGGATGGGCCTTTGAGCAACCTGCTCTAGTGGGAGGTGTCCCTGCCCATGGCAGGGGGGTTGGAACTAGGTGATCTTTAAGGTCCCTTCCAACCCAAACCACTGTATGATTCTATGATTCGTGGAAGTATTTTTTTTCAGCAGTCTTTTCAAAATATTATGCATAATACAATGATTTTCTCTTCCCTGCTAATTCCTACCTTTCTGATCATGGATCACTCATATCCAGGAGTTCCTAGGAATTGGCATCTTTGAAGAGACTTTAAGGGTGGCTGGAGCTCACCGAGACATTTCTTAGGCCGTAGGCCTCTCTTTTCAGATGCTCTCCTGTGCGTTCCTAAGAACGTGGTGTGGGGAACGGGCCCTGCCGCCACTTCTACCTGAGGTGCTGGTGAAGAGGAACCTCTCGGGTAGCAGTGTACAGCCCTGCTGCTCTCCCACACCTCTCGTGCTGCAGCTACAGTGACAGAGAAGCCAGCAGCAGGGCCTGTCCTCAGCCCAGGGCCAGCTGGCTCCTTTCATGTCGTCAATCCTCCCAGCCTGAGAGGGAAGTAGCCACATCCCTGCTAACTCCCGGGCCAGGCCCCTGCTCCCCTTGGTGCTGGCGGGGGGGCTGGCTGGGACCCCCAGCACCCCAGAGGCCATTTGTGTCATGGGAGGGCAATGACAGCCACCCTGCGTGCTCAGGCCTGTGCCCTGCCTCTCTATAAACTACTTGCAGAGATTCAGGGATGGGAAGTGTCAGGGTCTAACGACCTGGCGTATCAGGACATCCCTTCCACCCCCAATCCCAGATACTTATCCTAGTCCCACTGCTCTTGACAAAGTCCTGTCAAAGGCAGTCACATTTAAATTACCCCTTAATGGGCTGCTGTAGAAAGACTGTATGACCCAAAGATTGACAACCTATAGATTAACACATCTATATGCTGTGCCTGCTTCCTGCTTTTCTGATAGTTCCTACTCTCAACACAACTTGACAAATCCTCTCCCTCAGCATTTTGCAATATCTATTCTCCTTCTTACATCTTTAGCCAAACGTGCAGCTCTTATGCTTTCTGCACCCATACAGCTGCACTCTCACTAACCCTGTATGCCTTCTGCTTTTCCTTTTCCCTTCAGCAAACCTTGTCTGACGTACTTTCACTGCTGTGATTTTACTCCTCATTACCTCTGAGGGAACTACAGCAGTCAGTGAAAAATGTGGGCAGACATATGTAATGTGTCAATATCTGTAGGATCATTAGATTTTAGGACTCCACGTGGGTCCATGGGGCCTTGTGTGATGTTCACATGTTATCAAAGAAAGTGACAGTAGTGCTTAAAGGTCACACGATAGCCAGATCAGGGAGAGGAAACTGTATCAAGAAAGGCAGAAAGCTACAGCAAGGGATAGGCTGTGACAGAGACAGGCTCAACTCATTCAGTTGACAGCCAGTAACTGGCCCAACCTGTACTACAAACACACAATACGATTGCCAGATTCTACTCATCCAAAACCAGAAAACCCATGGCACGTTCCCTCCCGAGCACCTGAACTGTGAACTAAGGCAAAATAAATGGTCTGGAAAGTAGATCTGTCTGCTGAGACACTGGCAGGTGACAAACTTGGTCATCAGGACCATTTTGCTAGGCCATTCTAGGCAAAAGAAAGGGGAGGAAGGGATGGGAATGGATGGAGCAAGCTATGTCCTCAATGTGAAAAAATGTTAAGGCATCTCTAGTCTCCCTGTACTGTGCAGGTGACACCTGGATTGCAGGGGTGAAACCTGGACATTTACCAAATCTAGCTGAAATCTGCTGAGCCCAAGTCCCTCCCTGTGGAGGGACTGTGCAGCCCCAGCTGCTTTCCTCTCCAGCTGTTCAGCTCTTATAAAATTAGACTTCTTTCCCTGCCTCTTCTTAATATGACAACTAATACTGACCAAGGTGCACAGCTGAGCACAAGAGGAATGATCATGCCTCTGCTATATAACATTCACAGCATTGAGCAAATTCAAGCTCTGTATAGATATCTTTTGTTTTGAACAAATCCGGTTTTGGTTCCTAGTTGCAGCTAACATGTCACTTCACATCCCTCTTTTCATATTAATATCCCTCAACTATGACATTACCTTGTGTTGTCTTTTGCCTCTCTCTTCCAGTCTTGAAGGCTGTCCTCTTTTGCATGCGTGTCTTTTTCTTTCTGTTTGTCAGTAGAGAACATCCTCTTTCTTCTATATCACATCCCATTTAATACTTTGTCTTTTATTTCTCCCTATTTCTACAGTGGTTTAAGTATTAAATTATTTTAATGGATAATATATATTGCTATATGTCTACAGTAGAGATTAAGCTATCCAAAAGGATAAACCGTGGTAGCTCAATAGATCCCTCAATGAAGTCAATAGAAAAATTCATTTCATTGGTGGAATTTACCACTCAACAGGTTGAAAGGAACTGACTTCAGCAAGGCTTTTGACACTGTCTCCCATAACATCCTCATTGGGAAACTGAGGCAGTATGGGCTGGATGAGGGGACAGTGAGGTGGATTGAGAACTGGCTGTGTGACAGGACCCAAAGGGTAATTATTAATGGAGCAGGTTCAAGTTGGAAGCCTGTAACCAGTGGAGTCCCCCAGGGGTCAATACTTGGACCCGTGCTGTTTAATATATTCATCAGTGACCTGGACGAGGGGACAGAGTGTATCCTCAGCAAGTTTGCTGATGATACCAAACTGGGAGGAGTGGCTGACACCCCGGAGGGCTGTGCTGCCATCCAGCGAGACTTGGACAGGCTGGAGGGCTGGGCAAAGAAGAACCTCATGAGGTTCAACAGGGAAAAGTGTAGGGTCCTGCACCTGGGGAAGAAGAATGTCAGGCACCAATACAGGTTAGGGGTGGACCCGCTAGAGGCAACTACTGAAGAGAAAGATCTAGGGGTCCTGGTGGACAGTAAAATGACAATGAGTAAACAGTGTGCTCTTGCGGCCAGGAAGGCCAATGGTATCTTGGGTTGTATAGGGAAGAGTGTAGCCAGCAGGTCAAGGGAAGTCATTCTCCCCCTCTACTCTGCACTGGTGAGGCCACAACTGGAGTACTGTGTCCAGTTCTGGGCTCCCCAGTTCAAGAGGGACAGGGAACTACTAGAAAGAGTCCAGCGTAGGGCTACAAAGATGATTCAAGGATTGGAGCATCTCCCTTATGAGGAGAGACTGAGAGAGCTGGGACTCTTTAGTCTGGAGAAGAGAAGGCTGAGGGGAGACCTTATCAACGCCTACAAGTATCTCAAGGGAGGGTTGAAGGAGGAGGGAGCCAGACTCTTTTCAGTGGTTCCCACCGAGAGGACGAGGGGCAACGGGCACAAGTTGGAACATAAGAGGTTCCACTCAAATATGAGGAGAAACTTCTTCACGGTGAGGGTGACGGAACCCTGGAACAGGCTGCCCAGGGAGGTTGTGGAGTCCCCTTCTTTGGAGATTTTCAAAACCCGCCTGGATGCAGTCCTGAGTAACATGCTCTAGCTCTAGGCAATCCTGCTTCAGCAGGGGAGTTGGACTAGATGATCTCTATGGTCCCTTCCAACTCTAGAAATTCAGTGAAATTCAGTGAAAAGGGAAAGACGAATTCAGACTGTTCTGCGCCACTACCTAATGCAGGCACTGCAACTTACTAGAATTAAAGGTGCCTCATTCTGAGATGCTCCAGCCCACCTAAAATCACTACCTAAATTCTCTGTGTGCTCAGGAAACCAATGTCGAGAAAAATCCAGTTCACCTATTCTATGTGGGTGCCTCCCTCTCTCCACTTCCTGGGAGACGTTCTGTAGTAAGCTTCTGAGCTAGCCCAAATTGAATGAAATTATAAAGAAAAAGTCAGAGATGTTTTTATTCCACTCTCAGGATTGATTTTACTGTTATTCAATGACACATATGCAACATGCATAGCCCCTATAGAAAGCTGTCATCCCAAACTTGGACTGTCTCTTGCAAAGTCTCCTCCTGGCTCTGTGACTGCCATTTCTGCATGTCCCAGCTTGCAGAAGGAGGAACATTTCTCTTATTCAGGAAACTTAATAGCCTGACAGGACACTTTTCTGAAGGGCTTAGTTTTTTCTCTTAGAAGCTACAGCCTGGGTCTCCTTTTTGCATGTCATTGCCCTAGTTATTGGACTATTATGAAAAGAATGAGCACCTCTTCTTTTTTTTCCCCTTTTTTAAAAAAAGAGACATGCTGCCACAAAGAAGTATTTACAGACTCTACCTACATGGCTACTTTCAGACAGACAACAGCTTGAACAAAAGGTTAATATGGTATAATAACTCTAGGAGAAAAAAATTATACAGCAAATCACACAAATGTATCTCCCAACGCAACCTGGAAGAAAGAACAATTTGATTTTTGAGTTATCCAATTACGAAGGAAATCCTTCTCTGGACTCAGATCCTTAGTCTCTATCATTCCTACTTTCCTCATACTACAAAGAACACCATCAAAATGAAAGTGATTTTACTATTTCATTCTTACCTGTGTGATAAAATTTCCCTGAAAATCCCAGGTTGAAAGTAAAATTTGTAATCTGAGCTCTCAAAAGATTCTGAGTGTCAAGCAGGGCCTGAAAAAAAAAACAAAACACCCCACCATATAAACATATCTGTAGAAAATTACACCTGGCAGAGAAATTTAATATAACAATATATTTTTACAGGCATATATCTTTTCAAGTGGATTTGCTATTTAAAAACATCTCTTTTGATATGACAAAAAGTAACATATTTTCATTGCCATTTAAAGATTAAAGACAGCATGCAAACTACATCGTTTTCCTCATAAAGATGACTTGCAATTAAATATTGTTATACTCCCTGGGTAACAAGACAGGAAAACAAAGGCACGCGCCAGAGAAAAGACCTTCCACCTATTACTCAGCAAACCTGGGACACAGCCAGGAATGAAATCCAGATCTCTTGTGCCTCGACCACTGCTCCATTCCCTGGGGTGAACAGTGTCCATTAGAATTATGTTTCTCTAGATGAGGTCAAGTACATACACAGCATTTTAGTCATGTTTCAAAATCACTGGCAATGAAAAAAGAATTCAGAAAGACAGAAAAAGCTGGATGAAGCCTATTCCACACCAAGGAAACTAATCCTAAATTCCTCCAAATTCTGACTCATTTCTTAGATAGATAGATTACTGGCTGTCAGCATACGTGTACTTGCACTAAATTAGTACAAACAAAAAAACAGCATGCAGGAAGAAAGAGGAAAGCTATTATTCATCAGATACAGCTTCAATGTGCTCTTCTTGATTTGTCACTTCCAAGATTTACATATTACTTTCAAGAGTTATCTCCCAAACTCTAAACACTCCGCTGTTGTTAGCTCTTTCATTTTTTCCTGGTGTAACAAAGACACCTAGCTTTCCAATGCAAAATAGAACTTTGCAAAGAAAGAATAAAATGGAAGAGCAAAAAGCCTCTTCTAAAAGGAGACGTGGATTAACATTCCTCCAGACAACCTGCCTTCAACTGAGCACTTGGTAGCTGGTAATTGAGGAACACACTGGACTCTTCGGAGATATGTGACACCTTACACTGCACATCATAAGTGTAGAGCCAGCTACTGCACACACACCCACCTGGAGACAGGCACTCACACACTACCTTTAAAAGAAAGGAAAATATTTATACGTCAAAGGTCATCAAAGAGTTTTCCATGTAAATATATATTCTAGCAAATTGATGTTAATAAAGTAAATCTAAGCACATTATGAAAGGGGAATGTATTTAAAAGCACAAAAATTAGTAAAATCACGAGAGATTTTCAAAGTTTTAAAGGTCTAGTATCCCACTCTTGAAATTCTTGAAATTTGGTGCTCTGAAAACTGTAAGCCAGTAATTGTAATTACAGTTTCTTCAGACATTTTCATTATACGAGTAATTTGCCCACAATTAGCTTCTTAACTGGAACACAAATGACAACAAAACATTAGCACAGAAGTCGAGCTCAGATTTAGATGTAGGCGTAGCATAGTCAAGCTACAGTTCCTTGAAATAGGACCCATTTTACAGATGGAGGCAATATCCATCTTATCAGAGAAACTTTTGGACATACGAGCTTTTTCTTCAGGTCTTTTCCAGGGCTCATCTATATCGGTCCTACAGAAGTACAAATTCCATGAAGCCTGTTTCCTTACACTATCATACCTACAACGTTACAGTCACAAAATCAGGCGAAGGGTGACAACAGCAGGGGCTCCCCTGTGCACCAACATCACGGAGCCCCAAGACAGCAAGCCCAGCTGGGCTCACATTCCCAGTTAGAGGTGGCCACACACCACAGCTGGTCCATCTCTCCCTGCTCCGTGCTCACCTTTCCCAACACTCCCTTTCTAGAGCTGAGAACGTTCACCTGACCCCACTGAGAGACAACTGCACTGTCCAAAGCGGGAACACAGCCTGTCCTGGCTCCAATTACAACAGAACCAATGTTCTTTCCAATTATTTTACTTGACCAACAGGGCTCAACCTGGTTTTAGTGGCCAGCCTAGCCCAAACCACGACGCAGCCCCTCTCCAGACCTCCCGCTGCAGCAATAGGAGAGGCAGTCATTTGTCCCTGTCCTGAGGGTTGCAAATTTGAGTTCTGCTGACATGACTGACAAAACATGAGTGGTTTCAATTCTGAGTCATCCATAGTACTTGCCTTGTTCATCATTTCAGCGGACCAGAACAGTATGGCTAAGCACATTCATTAAATATATATTAATCACAAAACTAAATCTGTGAAAGAACCCTCACTTTTCTGTCTCCTATTTCTTAAGATCCTCTTAGATTGGGAACTAACTTGCCTCTCCCACTGCCTTCTTCAACAGTGTAGCTCCAGCAACAAGTGTATAGGCAGTTTCAAAGAGCAGTGCTAGTAAAGGAAAGATCATCTTCTTTCACTGGAAAGCCTGAAAAATCCTGCGAACAAGGGACTTGTTCTGTGAACAAGGGACTTTATAAAGGAATGAGTAAAATGAAGCACAGAATAGAGATAATTGAAAACAAGCTCGAGACTTCTGAAGTGGAATATTAAGAGAAAAATCTTGCAACACTGTAACGAGGGCTTTTGCACAGCCTGGGAGTGCAAAGATCACCGAGGAGACTTCTTACTCTAATGAAAGTTAGAAAATCTGCAGAGGATTTATTATGAAAGCCATCCTTGAGCTGCTGGGAACCTATTCAATGAAATAATTTTCTCTTCGCATGGTTAAAAAATGTAGGAGGCAAATGATATGGCTATACACTTCTTATGTTAACAGTACATATTGTCAAATGAAAGAGATCCTGAGTGCAGCCTGACAGCAAGGTGGCACGAATGGGCTGCACAGTTCTTTCCCTCCAAATTAAGTTAAGAACTGAGAGCATTTTTTGAGCTGAAGGTCTTATTCCTGTATCTTTCCAACACATTCTCAGCTTGTCAGCTCCAGTCTAGTCCCAGCAGGATGGAAAAACAGAATGGGAAAAAACAAAAAGCAGTTGGAAATGCCAGAGACACGCGACCTGGAAGGAGATCATTGCCGCACCTCCCTGCCACACTGCAGCTGTAGGGCTGGCAGGGGAGTTGCAAACCCGGGCTTTCAAATTGGAGGAGGGAGAAAGGTAGTAAAAAGCCCAGGACACGTCTATGATAAAGCAACAGAGAGTTTACTTCTTTGCTGGGAATTGATTTTGCTGGTGTAGTTACCACCTTGTCTCAATGGCTGCCTGGTGGCTGCATTTTATTTAGGCCAGCAGCCATGGCAAGACACTCCAAATAACAGTCAAATAACACAAAACTCTAAAAGAAATCTGAAGTTCACCTTCTACAGAACAAACTTTGAAAGGGATGCCGTTGGGGTTTTTTGGGCCACATGACTCTCATTAAAATCAAGAGGAGAGCTTCTGCTCAGGCCCTGCGGTGGTGGTTGAAAATGCATCAGCTAATACCAACAGTGTACCTGCTCGCCTGCTCCGTCTGCAGAGGGAGGGCACAGACCTGCTGTGAACCACTTCGTGTACAGACAAGCTGAGATAACATTTGAGTTGTCATGCCTATGATTATTTTCTGGGTGACTTGACATTTTACTCATCTTTCAGGTTCTAAAAACAAAATGTTAAAACTCATGAAAAATATATAGCAGCAGATGGCAGGGCCTATTACTGTGAGCTTCTATCAGAAAGACAGAAAAAAAGAGAAAAGTAGGGGGAGGAAAAGCCTGAAATTTCATTTCTAAATGCTGTTTTATATGCTGAAGGTAAGCTGGTGATATTTTCTGTATATTTTATGATTGGTTTATGAACAGTCCCTCCGGATATCTGCATGAGATGTTATATAAATACACCAGTACTGAAGATTATATTTTAAAAACTGTTTAGGAAAGCCTTCATATGTTTATAAATAATTATTTAGTACATATGTTATACTTCCACTGGTACTATAAGGAAAATAAATTACTAGCTGCATAATCACTTTCATGTACATAGCTACAAGGGAGTACTTTCTTTTCAACCTTCCCTAAGCTCACATACTAGGTTTAGGAAATCCCTTGTGCCAGAAATCAAATGTGAGAATTCAGCATATGATGGAAGACCCCCTTCTTCACCAACAATCCAAAATAATCTCAGAAAAAAGGCCCTGTTACAATCCAAGGAATAGACAAAAGTTATCCCAACAGCAAAGCAACAGAGTTCTTTCAATCTTGCATCTCAGAAGTTTATAGTACAATGAAAGCAATATAAGAAATCACGTATGTTGTAAATAAAGCCCAATTCTCAGATGATTAATCAGCATCATCCCATTTAAGTTATTTCTATTTCATTTCTGATAAAACATCTCAGCAAATGCAAGCTGCTGTAATAGCCAATGAGATCTCAGCCGAGTGAGAATTTAGGACAAAATAGACTCTAACATCACAAACGGAACAGCAGGAACCATGAGAATTACTCTTTAATTGAAATATTAATGCAATGGAAATGTATGAAAATTCTTTCCTTTGTATAGATAGCCTCTTTCTTTACAACTATGACGTTCAGCTCTTTTCATCACTTTTCATTCAGAAATATCAACTTTATTTACAAAGGAAACAATTCTGTTTTATTTTTCTCATCTTATAGACAGGACAAACAGAAGAACAGACAGATGACACAGGCTGTCAAAAGCTCCTGCTCCAATAAATTACCAGTAAAGCCAAGGATAAAACTTGTCTAACTCAGCTTGCTTCCATTTCCATAGCCAAGAAAGCATCCTGCCTCCTGTCCTCAAATATCTCTTTACATGACTTCACTTTATAGTCTGTCATAGAGAAGTCACAACTGTCCTTATTAAACAGACAGTAGTAATTTCTTCAGCATCAACAAAAATATTCAGACTCAAACATCTTGGCTGATCAAACAAATAAATCAAGAATGCTTTGTTAAACTCTGCTTCACCAAAGAGGAACTATGACTTCTTTCTGTAGTCATACTAACGTATTTATGACTATTTTCCTACTCAAAAGCTGCTCAAGAACCTAGCCACTTGAAAAGTGGAATAGTTCAGAACGCTGTTAATTTTACTTGTAATCACATGGATTTTAACTAAATTGGCAAGCAGACAGACATAGCTTCACAATGCTGCAGCTTTAATATCTTAAACTTCAAATGAGTACATGCTTTCATGTCAGTAACAAAGGCAAGAAAGGTCAGCTCCATAATTTTCCAAAAAGCCTATCTCCTCCCCCTTTTTTTGGGAAGCAGATCTCATCTCTCAACGCTTGCTTTACTATTGCATGTCTAACAATACCATCAAAGGAGCCATTAAATTAGGAATTACTTTGCTTTTGAGGAAAACTTCTGATACCATACTGGCTCTTTAATAAAGGTAAGGACCTTCTGAAAAGGTGAAACAAATTAATAGAAAGTGTAATGTGAAAGCACACAAGTTAAGCATGAAGCCCCTTTATGGGGCCTTTATTCTGCTCTTATGCAGAAGTAGCTTTAATTTTCTGTACCATATTTCCTCTTTAGTTTAATTTCTGCAAGAGAGTAAAGAAACAGAACTAAAGCCATTTTAACTTCTGAGTTCTTAACATAGGGGTTTAATGAGCTGTAACTGATGTGATGTCCTTTTACTTTCTGCTTTTTGTGACATCATTCTGCCTTTCCCGAGCACATCCATGGTCTGAGAAAAGAGTCCTGGAATTGAAGTTGTGCATATACCCGTGCAGCCATCACCTGCCTCCCTCGAACTTTCCTTTCTGTAGAACCTGACCTTTTCTAAAGTTTCTGTTCACATTGCAAATTCACTTGCTTACAAGGGAGTGATTAAAACAAAATAAAAAAAAAAAGGGGTTGGAAAGGAAATGGAAAACAGAATTGAGGAACATAACATATACGTGACTGAAGTTTGCATTTATAATGCATACAAAAATTACAATTTTTAGAGAAACAGAAGAGGAGCCAGGCTAACAAGCTGTGCCCAATATAAGTCCCAAGTTTGTACTGGAACTGCTGATTTTGATGGCAGAAATGGGAGGAGAGGGGACATGCTGGCTTGGGAAGGGAGAGATGAAGGGGAGGGAGCATTGGGGAAATGTTGTAGCAGCAGGGTGGTAGGAGCCCAAAAGCAAGAAGCACTGAGATTGTGATGGCAGGTGCTCAAGAAACTGTGGCAGTGATTGGGGATGGGAAGGCAGCGGGCAAGAATTTGGGGTGTTTGCAGGCAGCAAGAGGCAGCATGGCAAGAAGAAAGAGAAGACAGCCTCAGTGAAGGTCCATCCCAAATGGCTGGGAATCATTATTTTATTAGACAGACTATTTTGCTTCTGAGGAAAAATGTTTCCCTCATGATAAATTATGTATTTTGGAACCTCATTAAAATTCAACGTCTATTCTTCCTAGATTTCCAAGATTAGCATTTTGACACCCATTACCATAAACATTTAATCTCAGCAGGAGAAAGAATAATTGCTTTGGGTATACTGGGTATATCTGAAAAAATATTTTGAATATCCTTCAGACAAAAGGAGAAGAATGCTTACATTTTCTTTGTGCCCTCTCTTAACAGAGCTGACACTACAGAGAGGGCAAGAGAAGAAAATGTAGAAAACCTTCAGCTTTTTCAGCAAAGTATTTAGCTGGCAAAGACCATAAATAACAACAGACCCTAAACTGCGTAGGTGGGGAAAGGAAACTGCTCTATGGTTTGGTGGAAGCGAGGTTTCCAACAGGACACCATCCGTCAAAAATAGAAACCCTGATGAAACAGGGAAGGAAAATCTAAACTGCTGACAATACCTATGTTCAAGTTTATGAAATACCAGATTCCATGTGAGCTGAAGACAACTATTCCTGCTACTTTGTACAACAAAATTAAAACCAGGGGGATGGATAAAACTTTGCTAAGATATAGTAGCTTCAAGAAACAAATTATTCTTTCAATTAAAAACATGAAGTTCTGAAAGTCTACCAGGTCCTTCAAAAGATGTAAAAGGTCACAAGTACCACATGCCAGTGAGATGCCTTTTTACAAAAGGGCATGTAACATGGCAGAATTTGAAACAGAAAATGCCTGTAAAAATTCCTTTGAGAGGAAACAAAATACCTGGTTTCAGTTACTTAAAAATTATTGTCATTTTCTGATAGCTAGATTCTATCTGCAGCAACGGTGTTTTTAATTTATCAAACATGGATGCCTTGGAGACTGACTTTAATGTGCAGGACAGGCAAAGCTCCCATTGAATGATTGGGACTGTTTGCCAGATCCATTTGTCTGAGTATCTTAGCTGACTTCCTATAATATTAAGGCCCATACTCAGCAATTGAAAACTCAGTGTGAGTCTTCCCAGTAAATTCAAGAAGCACCATTAACTGGGTAACCCAGCTTCTCTTCAAAGTGTCAATAAGTGAGATACCAGGCTGGAGCCCAGCTACTTCCATCTTGGTTTTTCAGTGTCCAACGTAAGACACACCGGACCCAATTTTCAAAAAATCCAGGCACCACAACTTTATGTGTCCAGATTCTGTCACTAGGTATCTGAATTTGAGGTCCACTAAAGGATACTAAAAATATAAGCAACCACTTTGGAAAGCGTCTCAAATTATTTCAATCAAAAATTTTTTTTCATCAGAACTCACTGTTTTAATATTACTGGGTCTTCCTTTGGAGGTTTTTTTATATCACATACAATAATGATCTTGATGATGTCCATCCAATTATGTATTTTCAATTATGCTCTTTCATCTTGGTAAATAATTTGTACAACCAAGCAATTTAAGAACTACTTCTAACTTCCTTCACTAGCTTCTCACTTCTTGCAGGTTGAGATAGCAGCTAATGAGAATAAGCTAATTATGGCAAGGTAAGTTGAAGGTTTTAAATACTTGATGCCAATATCACTTAATAAAGTAAAGTAATTAGCATGCTGTTTTCAGGACTCTATAAGAACTTGTGTATTATTAGCTCTTAATTAAACTGTACTTTGATGAAAGAGGTTAATGCCACTAAACAGCTAAATGACCTTGTTATTCTGCAGTTAACAGAAAAAAAATCCTGCATTTCTTTTAATTAAAGGTCAAAAAAACACCAGGTCAATTGAAATAGAACTTATAATCACCCGAACTGCTGCATATGATATTTTTCCCTGGATTTTGGTCAGACAGGATTCAATAGAAAAAAAATATAAAAACTGCCTAAGACTTTACCTGCTTATGCAACTCCAAGTATGAAGAGGCAAGTTCTCAGAGTATAACAGAACTCAAAATAAAACCAAAGTCACTCTAAAGTGTATTTAAAATCCAGTTTATAATTATCCAGTTAAGTTCTTGCAATCTGGTGATTGCTGATGAGCCAGTACAGTGGGAAACTGAGGTTTGTAAGCCACAAGGCAAGTGTTCAGCTGTACTGCAAAGTCACACACCCCCCCCCACCACCAGCTGCCTCAGCTCTGAGCACGATGGGCCACCTCTCAGGGTGACAAGAGTAGTTCAGATCCTGCTCCAGTTCACCCCAGGCCACTGTGCTGTGCCTGCTTGGTTTGGCTTTTCTCCATTGCGTCCCATCAGCAGTAAGTAAATTGTCAGAGTTGTTCACTGATTCATGCAGACACTTGCGTAGCTACCAGTAAATATTACCAGTATGACTCAAAAATTCAGGTTCAAGCAATAACCTCAGATGCAAAGCATTTATACCCCCTCATTAGACAACTCCACACTTCTACAGCTTCAGGTCTTGTTTGGTAGGATGCACGATATTTCATCAGAGAAGTTAAAACAACGGCATGGCTTTCAGTCTAATGGGGCGTCTATTTTATAGTCATGCAGCTTGGCTAGAAGGGAGGTTATTATCCAAGCTCCTAGGCCCACATTCATCATCAACAGCACGTTTGCTTCTTATTTAATGCTTCCTCAGATGCCAGCTCCAGCTTAAGCTTTCACTGCAGCCAACAGGCACAGCAGGCAGAGTTTGGCTGGAGGACATGGGCTGCTCTCCAAGCAAGGCAGAGCTCCGCTGCACCGGCTGGCCATGAGCTTCCGCTGCAGCAAAGCCTGCAGGCCTTTACCCACCACCACATGCTGCTCAGGGCCCTTCTATCCCGCTGTTGGCAACACGTGGTTCTCTACAGCCATGGAATGCTGAAAATACCTACAAGGTTCAACGTTGGAAGAATTCCTAGGCCTAAACTCTCAGCAGCAGAGACAATGGGGGCCTCACCTGACGGCAGAGGAAGCTGCAGCTGGGTCACTACATCTGCTCCACTACGATGAGTTTGTCAATGGCTACATTAGTCTGTCCAAAATGCCAGGATTTTTAGAGTAGCAATTTAGATTTCAAGTTTACCTTAACACCAATGGCCTGCATATAAACCAAGAAATTTATTCCATAAAATCTAGTTTCCTATAGATTGTTTCCCAAATTGCTATTCCCACAGTGCTGCCTGGTACCTACCCTCTCCCTATCAGGTCTCCAAAGCACCTCGTTCCCTTCCCCCTCTGCCCCACACACCTTGTCTAGATGAAAAAGGGACAGTATGTGCCATCACTAGCTCCAAGACACAGGACACAATTAGCCAGGGACAGGTCAAAGCAAAGGATAAATGCAGAGCTCACGGAAACCTCTGCTCCAGCACAGGCACTACTTTGCATCCATGTCTTACCCCACGCTGAACTCTAGGATGTCAGCAGGAATTTAACAGTCTTTGAGAACTGCCTGTATCTGTCACATCGGAGTGAAACTGGCCAGCACATTCAAACTTCATTAGATTGATCATAGAATCAAGGAATGATTTGGGTTGGAAGGGAACTTCAAAGATCATCTAGTCCAACCCCCTGCTGTGGGCAGGAACATCTTTCACTAGACCATGTTGCTCAAAGCCCCATTCAGCCTGACCTTGAACGCTTCCAGGGATGAGGCACTCACAGCTTCTCTGGGCAACCTCTTCGACTGCCTCACCACCTTCATCATAAAAAATCCCTTATGTCCAAGCTAAGCCTTTCAGTTTAATTGCTGGACTGACAAAGGACAACAGGGACATTAAAAACACCCGATTTCTTTAGGAAATTAAAGTAAAAATGGGGTATCGATGTTGTATATATCAAATTCCAACAGTCTGTGAATATGGCCTTCAAAAAAACCTCCAGTCTTATGTTTTTCTCCAATGTCAGTAACTGTTGGACCTCAATGACTGAGTCCCTGTAAGCCCCAAAGCCTGTGCTTCCTGCTTAGCAGAATTTTAAACTAACAAGATTTCAAAGTTTTGTCTAAATTATCATGAAGATGATCACAGCTCAACAGTGGGTGGCATTTATCTGTTTTTTCCAGAGCACACAAAATTCAAATCATTTAAGTTTTCACAATATTCTTCCAGCATTTAGAAAGTGATCACTCAGTAACAGTGGCTACAATGACAATACAAATCTGTTATGTGATCGCAGGAAAACCCAAGTCCACTGACCAAGATATCAAGATATAACAAGCTGCTTTTTAAGAAGCTTGAAAGAAATATTGGTCACTACAAGCTATGTCTAAAATGTTGGTACCAATCAAAGAGAAACACTTTGGGGTTTGTTCTCTTCTTAGCTTATACTATTCCCTGCCTTGTAAGACTACAGCTTCTAGACAAGCACACTATTTGCACTATTTGTGTTAATGCTTAGTTGTACATACTAGAGGACAGATAAAGTTCAAATAAATGAAAATTCAAACCCTCTAGTTTGTATAAAAACCACAATAGATCTGGTTGCTCTCCATGTTTAGTAAAGCACAGAAGAGTTACCACATCACTGGCACATTCAATAAATGGATTACTCCATGGGCTGGGCAACACACCGACACAATCCATTCACAAATGTTTCTTAGTTGTTGTCGGGTTTTTTCCCAATAGAGCCAAAAAGATTACTGTGTTTCTCTTCATGCTGTATCTAATTAAAAACGTCTGTCTACCTTTGTCCCTATGTTTGGGGTGAGCTGAGGCACACCGAAAGCTCTTTTTCTCTCTATGCTCCACCTTAATTGACAGAAAAAAAAAATAAAAATCTTTGATCAAAAAGATTTTCATTTCTCTTTCTACCTGAAGGTTCCATTTCATAAACAGCTGGGAAGTCAGTCTTCAGCTTGCTCACCAGCTAAGGGTCACAAATATTTCTTTTTTTTCCTTCTCCTTATGAATAGTTCTTGCTGCTGAAGGAAATTCCCCTATTACCTCAGCATCAGTATCAAAGAAATGACAGAAAAAGAGAAAGCAAGCAAGAGAAGCCTGCATAAAATAACAGGCAGCTCTTTCCTCAAGTCATATTTCTTACAGTTACATGTAGTCAACACAGAAAAGATATGATAAGAACTTAACTTCAAGTTAATAAAAATTTGAACAGTTTTATTGAGTCCCACGTAGTACCTAGTCTAATGGATATAATTCAGCAGAAAAAAAACAACCCAGGCCTTTAGTGAAAAATAGGACATTAATAAAGAAACACGTGTGGATGATTTTGTTAGAAGTGTTAATACATACGTTTCCTGTTTTTGCACGAGTGTTTGCGTTTCTAGACGACAACATCTACATAGATAAATATCCCAGCTGGCCAAATCTTACACTTGCAGACTCAGACCGAGACACAGGAATCCAAACTGAGCTCTGCATTTGATTATACTATAAGAGATTGAGAATACATCTCAGTACAAATTCCCTGCCAATATTATATTCCTTCCAACAGCATATTTCATACTCCTTTGCTAAATCTAATTTTTAAAGACTTACATAATCCTTTTACTTCCTTTTGGATAGTAGCCTCTATTCTGCCACTTTTATTGGCTATTCAGCCTACACTTAAATATCTCTGTGCCTTACATTAGATATTTTTATCCATCCTCACTGTTTATGCCCTGCAGACATCTGCAGCCTATTGCTTTCTGCTTTGGTTATCATTACTTACCGAATTCTTTAACCTTTATTTTTTCATTTTTTGCTCAGACATTTCCTGGCTATTCTGGTGTCTCTAAGCACTCTCTAAATATTTCTGATTAAGTGGTGCAGAACTGTGCACAATATTCTAGAAACCTTCTCAGTCAGTCCAAAGTACTTTCATGATGTAAAATTATATTTTTCATAGTCAGCTTAAATATCAAACCAGCTTACTTTACAAACTCAGGTATATTTCAATATTCATCTTGTTTTCAGGATATTTACAGGATCACCATTTTCAACATTTCTATTACCTTTAACAAACGCAGTGAGAAAGGAAAAGGGATAAGAGAAACATTGTGCACCATTAAAAAAAACACCTTTATATAAATGCAAAATTATTTTTCAGCCTCTTTTCTAGTTCCGTTAGAGTTCTATCAAAGGCAATTTTAAGTTATCTTGAGTCCAAGTTCGCTTTAAAATGGGAGCAGAGACTCTTGGGTTATTCCCACGAGTACTAACACTGAAAGGGCAAGTGAACGGGAGCTCAATGTAGAGCCGTGGGGCTTATTAGCTCCACAAAAATGCAAGTGGTGTTCCCAGCCCTAACCTGTTAGCTCTGTACAGCACCACTGGGCCTTTGTTGCATGAATTTACTGACTTAGGTTAGAATAGATCCGTGGAGCCTTACCCTGCACGGCCACTGACTTCTCATTTGTCCTCTCCACTAGTTGTATTTTCAAATGTCTTGTAGTATCATTTTGCAATATAAAATGGTATTTATGATTTATTCCAGGTATTTTAAGGAGCAGTACTAACTCAATCTCCAGGACTGTAAAGTATCAGAAGGAATCTCCTATACATTAAATATTTTTTAAAATTGGCTATAAGGTTTTTATGCTCTGTCAGACACAATTTTTAAAGAGAGAGTAACACTTCTACTTTGTACAAGTCTTGAAGTTTACACAGAAAAAGAAACTGGAATTGGAAACAGATAGGGGGCATTGTTATTCCATGTGGGATTAGATATACATTGGCAACCAAATGCTCCTCTTTTACTTTGTTTTGTAGTTGCATTGACTTCTTCCAGAATGCACAGCTAAGAAGAAAGGACACAGCAGCTGTACTGTAAAAGAAACTAATGAAATAGTCCCGCTTCTACACTCATTTTTCTCTTTTTGCCAGACTGTGCCTTCTTGATGTGACTGAAGTTTGGACAAGAGGTAGGCCCAATTTTGATATCAAGTTTTTTAGTTAATTGCTTCAATTTCTAGATTCGTCTGCAGTATGTTTTTATTTGTCTGTTGTGAAAATTTTATTCAGTTCCATTAACAGTAGGAATTGAATGGCAAACTTATCATCTGAAAAAGCACATAATAAGTCTTGCAGCAGCCACTAGTGCAGCGATGAATCTGTACAGCTCTGTGGTAAGCTGTACTTGCATTATTATTATTTGTATTATCAAAGTGCTTTTTGAACAAAAAACACAGAACAAAAAGAGCCTCTGACCAAGTGCACTTGTGATCTAAGGAAAGAGAGAGGCTGACAGGATAGCTGAGGGATACACTGCCAGGAGGCTGAAAAGCGGTTTCAGCACATCACCGTTCTTAATTCAGCCTCCAGGTGTGCAGCAGACAGAGCTAGAACTCTGGCTCAGGTCTAGTGCATTAACTCTGCAACATCTATGCCCAGCAAGTGCCTTCTTGCTTTTGCTCTCTGAACAACAACTGGCAACTTTTAAATACTGACCTTGAAACTTTGAGAAAGGTTTTTTAAGTGGAGACAAATTACCCAGTTGATGTGAACATCTTACAGTGCACGCTAAGGTTTCAATATGTCTTGACACACATTTAACTTCATAAATCTTGGAATGGCAGATTTTGCTTTCACAGTCAGATGGACCAACCCAGAGCCGAGCCCATATTATGCTGACAGTACTCAAAGTGTGCAGAATCACATGCGTTTCCATCTCATCCATGAAAATACTAATGTACATTCTAAAAGGATATGTTTCTGAGAAGAGAGAGGAATACAGAACTTGCTAACTATATGGCTGTGAATCAAAAATGATGGCTGAAGGCTGGCACACTGGGTGGACATAAGCGTTTACGTGGACTTCTTTGGAAGGGAAACCTTATGCTCAAGTGTAAAGATGTCTCTGCATAATAAATTTATTCAAGGGAAAAAGCAGAAACAGCACACTTTATCTCAGGTGAGCATAACTGTTTAACACTGAAATAAAAGACATCACACAACTCCATTAAGAACAGGAATCAGAATACAACAGGCAGATACTATCGGTAAGAGAGTTCCTTCAGCCTAAGGACAGCAAAGCATTCACCTCTAAAGAGAAATATGGGGAAATAAAAAATGAAAAAAAAATCAAACTGTAATTTTCTGGAAAGATGTAAATGACTACATCCACAGTGTACATCTACTTATATGGGAAATCAATAGTGGATTCATAGAAGCCATGATTTCCTTACTTTGATTCAAACATGAAAACAAACCAGGAAGCTTGTAACCAACAGTCAAGTCTGGTGCTGGGGTAGAAGAGCTTGAAGGTAATCATTCTCATCGCCCTCAAAGATCTCCTGACATTCACCAGGCAGAGAAGCAGTTTCTGCAGCCTCTTTGACAATAAAAAAGCTGAAATTGAGATGGGCTTCTCTTAGTTCCCTGCCATGGAATTCATAACAGGAGGATATTGTGCAATCCTTAAAAAAAAAATATTACTGTTTCAAGATTTAGGTTTGCATGGAAGTGTATACCAAACCAAAACAAACCCCAGATTTGGTTACTCCAGCATTGCAAAACTAAGCAGAAGGGAAAAAAAATTAAAATCGCTATAAACAACTTTATGATTAGTGATCTGCCTCATCCTCCTGAAATATCTTTTGTCTTAATGCTCCAGAGGACTCCACACTCAGCAGTTAAGTTTCTTCATGGTCGATAAATATAAATGAGGGAGGATGGAGCAGTACCGCTCTCCTGACCCAACCCTGCCATGCAAGACACTTCTGAAGTGCAGGCTGTGCGCGCTTGTGAGTGTGCAGGACTTCCACAGGATTCCTTTGGAATAGAAAATACTTGGCATCTTTTAGGCCCAGATGCATAAACAAGTAGGAAAGTAGATACATAGAATATTATTCTCCTTAAAATTAAAACTTAAAACTGCTTCACTAAAGGCCTCAAAGGCTGCAGCACATCAGCACTGAGTTGCAAAATTCTATGTCTAGGACCTGATCGCTCTCCTAGGTTCAATGGAACAAAAGCCTACCACATCCAAATGCTTTATTTTTCCCAAAACTAATTTTTCAGAAAAACAACTTCAACACACCACCACCAAACCAAATAAGACAAACTATGAATTCCAGCAAATGCAGAACTAACAAAAAACACTGACTAAAAGGAACAAAGACTGAAATTTTGTTTCCTCATAACAGACGTCGCACTGGCACAATAAGCTTCCTCACACTTAAAACTGCTCACAGATACCGACTCTGTGCTAGAAAGAACATCACTGGTCAATCAGTATTCACTTTATTTCAGATTTTCAGTGTAGAACAAGATGGCTTAGATACACAGCATCTTTTTACAGTTGCTGTGCCTGAGAAATACTGTATAGATCAACAAAGTGGATAGTTAAGCCAAAAAGTTAGAACAGGTAAATGTAGTTCCATTCTGGCACAAGTACAGCTTCTTGTGTAGCTGCAGAGGAGTCTGCCAGCTCTATTTGATATACACACTCTATTTACAGATCTCCTACGGAGGCCCATGCTCATCCCACGGCCCCAGGGAGAGAGTCAGCGTTGTTCGTAAAAACATTTCTGAACCTTGTCCTTCCCACATAGAACACTTTTATGCATATCAACATAAAGCATGGACCAGGGGCATTTGAACACACAGGAAAGGTAGCCTCCTCTCCCTTTGCTTGGTGGTCCACAGAGATATGACATGGAAGTTGGCTATTATTAGACACACAGTTACCACGCAAGGTTTGGTCTTCATGGATAAGCTGTAAAATTAATCTTGTTGCCAAGCTTATTCCGTGAGGTTTGGTTGTTATCTAGCTTTCTCTGTGCAAGTGCAGAACAGGAGGAGGAAGGAAGCACATGTGGAACTCCCAGCATTGCCTTGGCAGTCCCAGAAGTGTCATTCCTGAGACAGAGCCAGCTCTCCCCTGTGTCCCCATCACCCCTCCACAGTACACTTTTAAGAACAAAAGCCAGGCTGTATTGAGCAGAGTTGTAACAATCTTACTAGATTAAAATTCACAGAAATTGGTACATAAAGCAATTTGCTTTTAGAAGTTAAACATTAAGATGATTGACTGGTAGAGCGTTCTGTATGCTGGTATCAGCCCACAAAATATATATAAACCAATGTTTATAACTTGGTTTAAAGTTATATTTTAGTTCTGAGATTCAATTCTAATTCTCTACTGCCTCACAGTGCACTGTATTCCACACTACTGTACCTGATAAGAATACTCTCAAGAAGTTAAATCAGTCTTCCAAGGGCATCAGACACCTACAGACACACCAGAGTCAGTCATATTCCTTCTCTTTGACTCTTTTTAAGGACACAACGTACTTTTTACTTGTTATTTCAGCCAAGTCAATACAAAATACCTTAGGAGCTTCAGGTCAAATTAAGAAAGAATGTATGTACACACAAAGTAAGCACATTGAACAGTGTCACAGAGGTACTGTGGCTAAAGGATTGAGAACATAAAATGATTTAGCAGAACAAAAGTTCTTACTAGTCAATTCCTTATGTCATTTAAAGAGGTGATTAAAAAGATTTTTTCCAGTATCCCCAAAGGAAAGATTTATGGCTCAATGCAACCAAATAGATGAGAGTATCTCTGACGCTTCTGCAACTGAAACATTTGATGACACATCTATAATTTCTTTAGTGATAACCTTCTACTTGATCCTATAGATAAAGAAGCAATTAACTTACAGAATCAGACTTCCTCCTGTGACAGGAACCATTCTGTGTCTTGACAGTTCAGCTTTTCCACGCCTTTTAGCAGTTCTGCCTTAACAGAAAATACATCTATGCCTCTCTTCTAAGGCAAATATTTAGGTCTATGCAAGGGTAACTGCAAGGGTAACTGAAAAGATATGTTACTGTACTTTTAAAATTTATACCCAAGTGGTATGCTTTACCATGGAAAGTTCTGTTTTCTTTCCACGTATGCTACCCAAGGTGAAAAGACACTAAATGGGTTTTAAACAACTGTAGTAATTTAAGCCGTGCTGACTAATGTGGATGAGTTTGTAATATAGTGAATAAACAACTAGTTCTTGGTGGGGGGGTGGAATCTGTTATTAAACAAAATTGTATTATATTTCATGAAAGACTAGGCCACTAATGCACTAAGGAAATAAAAAAAAAGTGACAACACTGGCTTTACAACATGGAAGACGACTGATCTGATCAAATGCAAATGTTTAGATTTTATCTTAGTCACTGTAGAAACATTTTATGAACAACAGAAACAGATACATACTTTTAAGGTGCAATTCACTTAACCAGTTCCTGCCTAGAGATGTGCAATTTTTCTACATTGTCTATTATGGAAAGTTAGAGGACTAGCTCCAGTGTCTACATTATAAACTTTAAAATCTGCGCAAGATGACAGACTGTGCAAGTGATGGGAGACTAAAATACTAAGAATTTGTTCTTTCTGGCTAGATCCTCTCCATTAACAAAATGCTGTTTGGCACACATGATACACAAAGAGGATAGCTCTTATTTTCCAACGCTTCAATGACTCTAACGCCAAAAGATGGCAGAAGCAAGCTTGTATTGCCCATTTCAACGCACATATACTAACAGAAGCACTCACAAAATAGAACAAGAAAAAAAAAAAAGATATCTCATCGCTCTCCCAATAATGGATATGGTTAATACAAAGCTTTTTCCTTGGTAATTATAAAAGAATAATTACAAGTGTAGAAAAAGAACAGCCTTACATGAAGAAAGTGAAGAGATCCCCACCTTGACTTCAATTCAAAACGAAAAGCACATGAAGGGCAAGAGAGTTGAGAGAAGATCACACAGCTAATTATTTGGAAAAAAATAATTTCACAGTGTTCCAATTTTTTATTTTGAAAATGTGATCAACTCTCAAGGAAATACAGAAAGTGCACGTATTGGGGAAATGAAGGAAAAGGTAGACCCACTCACTCCATGGACCATCAGCACTGCACAAACTGTCCATAGGAAAAAAAATAATCATACTGAGTTTTCCCCCTATTATCACCCACTTTTCCCTTTGAGAAATCCCAACGCTTTATAGTCATAAAAATTTCACAAAGAGTAACTGTAACAAAAAAAGATATTAAATTAGTAGACCATCAGCCAGAACAACCATGGTCTATTAAGATAAACTTACTCTGTGGATATCTAGATATATTTTCCCTGTATGTCCATTTAAATGAATTATTTGCACTGTGAAGGTTCTTAGTCTTCGAAACAATAGAAGGAAAATAAAATTTAACATTGTCACAGCATAATGGTCCCTCCTGCCTGACAGACATTAGGAGAAAAAAAAGTTACTGTAAAATGAACATTGAGATGACATTACCAAGCTTATTTTCAAAGTGCAATTAGACTATGAAATTGTTCTCTTCCATTATTTCTATTACAGCAGAGGTAGATAAAGCAAATAAATGTGGAGATGGATGGTCACTGTTGATTCACAGTGACAGCTACTCAGTATGTTGCGTTAAAGAACTATGTTCTATCAGTCCAGATTTTACACAGTGACAGGCAAATCTACAGCAATCAGGAAGTCTAAAAATCTTAAGTACAGTTTCAAGTTGTTTGGGTCTTCTCTGAAACTAGAATGAAATTCACCCGTTGTTTAACAAAACAGACTATTTATTAGTTTTACAGGAATTAGGTTGATAAACTATGTAAAAAGTTTTTCAGAAAGGCTCTTTACACCTGCATCCCTGACACTATAGATACTCAAGCTGAAGTACCACGACTTTGCCTCATCTTTAGAGGTGTAAAAGACACTCCATTTAGAGGGCTTGCTTTTGACTTGACCTCTTCTGAGGTCAATATATAACAATGATAAAAAATTACCACTCAGCCTTATGAGAGCCATTTTCTAAGTCCGCAACTCCAATCCACAAACTTAAAAGAGGAGGCCAGTTTAGCCTAATGTCCAAATATTAACTATTCTGGAGACTTAGCAAGTCTTCTTTAGGTATCTGAAGAAGAAATTCCCTTGAAAACCTGATCTTACATGCAATCAGGATCCTCCTCCTTGCAGGCAGTCAAAAGGTACCTGGACGTTGCGGGCTGGACCAGATGACCTCCAGAGGTGCCTTCCAACCTCCTCTGCAATCCTATAGGATATCTTTTGTTATCTATTTTAACTCTTACAAAGAAATAACAGTACAGACATAGCTTTCAACTTGCTCACCTAACTTGTGCCTGAACTTTAGGGGCTTAATGAATCAGTTCTAAAACAAATCTAGGTTCTCTACACACTCAACAGAGAAAAGCCTTTTTCTCAGAAGACCCAAGACAAATGCCGCTGCCTTGAGTTCAGTAATGAATCATTAACGAGCAATTATTTTTGCTATCAGTTCTGCATTAACCCTCCAGTTTCTGAACTCCGTCCTGTCGAGAGGAATGGGCAGAGCCAATCCTAGAGGTTCTCTGGATGTTGGGAGCTTTATGAAGTGTTTTAGGTTACCTTGCATTATCAGAGCACATGCAGAAACATTCACCTTACTCTCAGCAAGCTCACAGTCCTACCAGATGTGAGTATATCCAGAAAAATATTAAATAGGAGACACGTCAAACAATATTAAAACACAAAACCCCATTATGTCCAATTCTATATTGCTAGTATTTAAACTGTGAGTTTAGTAGATATGAGTTAATCTTGAGTACTGAAATTATACAAAGTCTACATTTAGCAACCTATTTTCACACTTGCAGAGCACAATTCTCTGTCTCAGTCAATGCAGCAGAACCCAGTAAAACACTTCTGTTTAATAGGATGTCATTTATCCACAAATATACTTTCCAATAACGGATCTTCAACTACCACAAATTGATTTTATTTCATTCCTTCCACATGTCATTGTGCCACAGAGGATAACTCCTTTGATATTAATAGTAATGAAGATGCATTGCATCTGACAGCCCTAACAACATGTTTAATAGAACATTTTAACTTTAAGTAGACGAAAAATCAGAAGGGAACATTTTTTCAGATTCCACTGCTTCAGAACACAGTTCTGTATAAATGAAATTATCCTACTTAAGAGTTATTTCCAAATTGATATTATTTCCACTTAATTTGACAGTTTTATTTTGGGAAGATAACATTCTGACATACTGCAAATTATTCTCCCAAAACAATACAGCTTATCCTTTTCTATCTGCTTTAACCAAATTTGTCTAAATAGCCTTCTGTTTCTGGTAAGTACTTCTGGCAATTAATCACCCTCATTTATCCTAAAATGACAATCCTAAGGTGTCACTCACAAAGAGAAACAATAGAAAACATACTGTTTCAAACTGCTACTGCACAACACAATGAGAGATATATTCAGGCTTTATTTTGCATATTTTGTTACCAGAAACTGCTGCTTTTGCAGAACAAGAGCAGTTTTGCCTGTGATGTGGGTCAGACCTTATTTCTTTCCTGCTATTTGAGTTTGCACTTAGGAGATTGTCGAATCACGCTCACCCACCTAACTCAAATACTGCCATCATGTTCTACACAGGAACTCCATTTATTGAGTTTCATCTTTATTCTAGCTCTTTCAAGTACAATTTATTTGCATAAGGAAAACATCCAGTTATTTAGGAGGTATAACTTATTTATCATTGCATGTGCAGGGAAGGTTTTAGATAAGAGCATATGCTGCAATTTTAAAGTAAATTGAAGCGCAAGTACAGGTTCAACCCTTTTGTTTAAGGATGCAATGTATGCAGGGTTACTGTAGCTTAACAAATATACTAACACTGAGAGAACAAAAATCTAGTCTAAAATGAAACAAAAGTGACCATCAACTGCATGCAGTGCTGTCGTTGCCTTTCCTTCTCCTAGTTCCTCTTTCCATTATGAGAGTTTGAGCAAAACATTCTCCCTTATTTTTAGCACAAACCAGGCAAGAATCAGCATCTTACAGACTTTCAGCTTCTAGACCAAGTACCAGTTTTGCAAGGTGATGTCTAACTACCCGCTTTGTAACAACACTCTTCACAGAAAGAAAGTGAGGTACACAGCAAGAAATCATGTTAAAATGTTGCTCCTACTGACCCGTAACTACCACCTCACTTGAACAGCACAATAGAGTGAAAACTGACCTTCAGCAGTGTACAACTTAAAATGTTAAAATGGAAATTTTCAAGTCATTTAGTGACAGAACAAGCTTTTAATACCAATATTAACATAACCTTGCTTGCAAGCAAGAGCCATAAAACAGAGATAAGAAAGGTGAAATGTTGCAACAAACCTCTGACGTGGGAAACCTATTTCAAACAAGTAATAATCCAGTCTATCCTTCACAATTTATGTTTTCATTTGCTTTTGCTCACCATATTTACCTCCCGCTTGTAAGATGAGAAACATGCATATTACACATGAATAGGGTCCAGCTCTGAAGTCCTATGCTGTTTTCAAATGCCACCGAAGCATGTGCTTAGATAGAAGCTATCATCAGACTAGAGAGTTAAACAGCATGCAATTATGCGTAGAATTGTGCGTGTTGGTGGGGTGGGGTGTGTGTGAAAACATTACCATTCCTACCCCCTTTTCTTTATCAGTTACTTAGCAACTAGCTGTCTTTAATTTCCGTTCGCGAGACTATGTTCCATATATAGTAAGGGGAACAGAATTCAGAGGTGTCCACCAACCCATTTACAGAACTTAGCTCAGCAGGGACCGGTGTGTCCCTTGAGAGAAAACAAGTGATAGTAACCAGTGAGTCATCTTGTTTTGCACTGTTTTCTAGTACAGGTACAAGTGACACCACATGGGCTCTCCTCCAGCCTGGAGGTTGAAGCAACCTGGAATCAGTGACTACTCAGAGCCAGGCAGATTGACTACTCTCTGAAGGCCCAAATAATTTGCATTGCTACCTACTGATTTGCATCCTCCACGAGTTCCAACTATTAATAACTGTTCACTTTAAGATTAAAAAAATGGCACTTTGCCATAATGACCATTAGTTTGTACGCATACATTACCTGTACATCGTTGGTGTTCATTCTTGTTCCCTCCTTCCCAACAAAGATGTCATCTATGTCAACCAGAATGTACCTATCCAAGGACAGTCTGAGCTTCTTTCCAGACAGGAAAGAGATAGCATCTATGAAAATCAGCTTGTGCAGCCAAAAATTCAAGTTATTGCCGAAAAGGACTCGTTGAATTCCATCGTGGAGCCCCAGGTCATGAATTACTGTGGCATGGAGAGCATTTTTAGCAGCAGGTGGTGAAAGGTTTTCTGGCGTCTTCACTTTTGCAAAAATCACTGGTTGATAAGATGTATGATTAATCTGGAAAACCGCCCAGTCATTTCCAAGCAAGGGACCTTTCTCAAGCTTAGAGGATTTAGTCACATGGAGCAGTGGGGAATGAGGGTTAATGCAACAGTCCTTAATACCCAGATTGCTGTGGACATGGAAAGGAAAGCCCTTCAACTGAAAGCTCTGCAAGCTGTTCTCATTGCCTTTGTGAAATCCAATAACACCTACACCATATTCTATACAGTACTTATCTAGAAGGCCTCTGTTCCAAGAGTCCATATTCACATACTTTAGAATATTTTCATATACTATGAGAGCATATTTGCCTTTATTTTTGTCTATAAGCACTGGGAGGTCACCTTTTCCAGGTGCAATCTCGATGTGAAACTGAAATCTGCTAGATTCTAAAATGGTTATAATATCTTGGCCTAATGTTGAGTACTGACTTTCCACAAACACCAGCACTACAAGATCTGTCCTCAGGGGATCAATAGGCTTCATGGTCTTCATCTCCATCAGCTTGTACGGCAACAGTTGAAGATCACCACATTCCACTTCTGAAGAGATTTCAGAAAGTTCATTTTCCTGTTTGTAGCCATTGTACAAGTAGTATGCAGAAATAACTATGCTCACCATACAAAAAGTGGCCAGCAAAATAACTGTTCTTTGAAAATGTCTGTGAAGTTTCATGATAAAACTCATGTTGTTTACTTGCCTTAGATTGTTCTTGACAGCAGCATTAAAAACAAACACAGATTCTCAACAACTTGTTCCAGTCCTCTGAAATATTTATGTCACCATTGCAGCACACACATCTATCTTCCACAAAGCTTTACAGAAGGTATAGTCTAGAAAAAAAGAAAATCAGAGATTTAATTGAGGCAATTGTGAAGTTTAATCACACTTTAATTGTGAAGTATCATCACACTTTAACTAACTAACGTAAAATAACAAGCAAAGAAATCACTGCCAATCAGAGGTTTGGAAACAAACAGCTAAAAACTTTGGTGGTTTCTTTTTGAAATTTTCTATTAGCAGCACTATTTCTTCCTGCTCCCACTAGTTGCCGTGTGCATTTGAATGTATCTCAGGTTCCTTGCTCCAGAGGATCAAGGAAAAGACGGTACACACAGGAAAGCACTGAAAAATCAAGATACGGTGCCAAAGAACTTACTATTTTTCTGAATTTTTTTTTACCCAAAGATAAAAGTTAACTCCAAATGGACAACTGCTGACAACCTACACATTGAAGAAAATTTATAACCTTTCTCCTTCCACCCCCAAGAAGCTGGAGGAACATCAGTCTACATGATTAAATGAATTCTGTATTACATTAATTTTTGAAGAACCAAGACATTCTTAACAAAACATGCTCATTTTAACTGTTGTATACATACTGATAAACCCTATAATACATGTATTATAGGAGTATTTCAAAAACAAAATTACACTTTTTCCTGCACCATTCGAAGTAAACAAATAGTATCTTACTCGACTGCGTACTGTTTTGTAAATTGTTGGAAGCACTTTGTATTTCTTTGTATTTAAAAAAAGCATAAAATATTCCAGCTCTTAAATTTGAGAAAAGAGAACAATAAATCAAAAGCTAATGTTAAGAGGCAGATAACCTAAGGATATACTTATGCTTTAACTTGTACCTAAGGAAAGCAGTCATTTTTCAAGCCTACACTACAAGTGTTGTCAGAAGTAAAACAACTGAACGATGTGACGAGCATAAAATAATTAACCTTCCTTTATAACTTACAGTACTGAACAGCAGATTTTGAAAATTATTAAGATTATGAAGATCTAGAACATGCTCCTATAACTTCATAATGTAGCACACATCCATCCTTGTTTGTAAATGGAGCTAGGATCCACACTCATTTATAAAGAAAAAGTAAAGTAGGGATTAAAATGTGAATACCAAGAAGGTCCAGAAGTATAATCAATATAAAATATGAACTTTTCTGTACAGATTGACAGAGAGAATTACATTTTTCTTGACATATCATGATAACAAATAGAGGCTGAGGGATGAATGGATTGAGAGCAGCCCTGAGGAGAAGGATTTGGGGGTGTTGGTGGATGAGAAGCTCAACATGAGCCGGCATCATGTGCTGGCAGCCCAGAGAGCCAACTGCATTCTGGGCTGCATCAAGAGAGTGTGGACAGCAGGGGGAGGGAGGTGGTTCTGCCCTTCTATTCCACTCTCATGAGACCCCACCTGGAGTACTGTGTCCAGCTCTGGTGCCCCCAACATAAGAAGGATGTGGACCTGTTGGAGTGGGTCCAGAGGAGGGCCACAAGGATGATCAGAGGGCTGGAGCACCTCTCCTATGAAGAAAGGCTGAGAGAGTTGGGGTTGTTCAGTCTGGAGAATGAAAAGGCTCCAGGGAGACCTTATAGCCCCTTCCAGTACCCAAAGGGGGCCTGCAGGAGAGATGGGGAGGGACTCTTTATCAGGGAGTGCAGAGATAGAACCAGGCATAATAGCTTCAAACTCAAAGAGGGGGAATTTAGATTAGATATTAGGAAGAAACTCTTTATTGCCAGGGCGATGAGGCACTGGAACAGGTTGCCCAGAGAAGTTGTGGAGGGCTCATCTCTGGAGGTGTTCAAGGCCAGGCTGGACAGGGCTTTGAGCAACGTGGTCTAGTGGAAGGTATCTCTGCTCATGGCAGGGGGGCTGGAAGTAGATGGTCTTTATGGTCCTTTCCAAGTCTAACCATTCTGTGATTCTAACGAATGATATCTACTCAAGCTCTATCCTATGTTTTGTACTTTATAAGGTTTACTGGGTTTTTGTTAGAAATTCTAATTCCTAGAATAGTTGACAACCTTCAGTACTGAATCAGAGAGCAGGTGATAATAGAAGAAATATAGTCAGCTTCTGATTCAAAAGAAATTGAAGTATATAAAAGATGAGTTACGTATTAATAAAGGGGGCGGGGGGGGGGGCAGGGAATTGTCAAAAAAACCCCAAACAATGACAACCAACCAACTGACAAAAGCAAACAACATGTCGTGTACTTGGACCACTTAACCACTTGATAAGACATCCTACATTGTACCTTACATCCTACATTGTAAACAAGGTGGCCTGTCACTTTCAGGTTTTGAAAAAGGTAAAAAAATATTATGTACGTAACAGCACCTGTGTAAGTTCCACAACTTTAATAAAATCCAAAAGACTGATCCTCCCAGTGCCATGATGAGCACAAAGTAAAAATAAATGAGCAGAAAAACGAGATAAGAGGAAAGAGAGAAACTACACAGCATCCTATTTATCAAAACAGAAAAATTAAGCACCAAGAGTAAGCGTACGTAAGCTGTCTCATTCATAATTAAGATTCCCTTTAAACATGCATCTCACCAGAGAAGCCTGCTTTCCAGATATATTCTACTCTCTTCATCTTCTACTCACAGATGCCAGTATATGCCTTTCTGTTCAGGGTGGACCTCCACCCAGCCTTGAACCTTACCTGCAGCTGTACAAAGACTTGTACATAGCTTTTAGTCAGAAGGCTTGCTTTTCACCCAGGCATACAGACTTATTAATCAGTGTTAGACAAAAATAGTATAACCCCAGCTTCTCAGTTTCTAGAGGCACGTCTCTGAAAATAAGTTAAAGAATGCATAAAGACTGAATGATAATTTGAAAGTACTTTTAGAAGAACTCAGAGAACATTTTTAAGTGTTAAGATGTCCAATCCTTGTTACACTACCTTCAACAATAACAGTTTAGATAGCAGAAAAGAGATATTTAATATGGTAAGAAGTCAGGTGACAAAGAAGGAGCTCCATCCTGAATGAGTAAAACCAGAGATTTTTCCAGACAGACAATTTTCATTATGCACACAAAGAATTCTCTTCACTTTGCATTTCCAATTCAGTTGCTTGAATGCCAAGAAACTCCTAACTTTAGTGGCCAAAATTAATACTGCTGTAAATATGCCTACTTATCTTCATAACCACAGTCTGGCTGGCTTACCCCACATAGAGCTCAGATCTGGTGCACACAGAAGATAGACGCGAGCCTGTAAAGTGGAACTCTTGCTGACAGAAGTACCATAAATCACCTCTTTGAACGACACGAAGTCAAGCACCACACAACCAACAAGCACAATGCTTGTCTTCTCATTTTAGCCCTAAGCTCCTCTAACACAGACATAAAATACCTCTATTCTTATGATGGAAACCACCAAAGTCCTATTGAGAGGCAGTTCCCAGCAGTATGATTTAGGAGTTTCTTTCTCTACTAGCCTATGTTCCTGACCAGACAGTCACCTGAACCTGAGAATCCTGCCTGGAGCACCAAAAATTTACAGTGATCTAGGCTCATGGCAAGAAAGTGCTGATTAGACAGAGTTGTTTGAATGAGGTATCACAGAAGGGTTGCAACACAAAGGCTGCTAAAGTAAGCAGCAGGAGCACTTGAAACATTTACAGCAAGGACGTAGTTCCTAATGCCATTCCATGGAGCAAAAAGTCTGGAGCCAGCTCAGAAACCTGTATTTTCTTCAATAAAAACTGTCATTTTATCATTAAGCTGCTAATTGCAAGTACCTCCTGGGGCTACAGAATGCAGCTGTAAGGAGGAGTGGATGGAAATGCCAAGACAGATGTGAGGTTTTACTCTGAGGAACGAGGAATTCTCCGAGACACAGCAGGACACAGCCAGACTTGGCATCCTCATCACTGAAGACAGGGAAGAAGGGGAATGGAACAGAATAAGGTGCAAGTTTTAAGAGCATGCTCTCTTGAATCCGCTTGGTGCTTATGTAATTTTTCACTTATTTGAGGACTGTTTTGCATGGCGAGAGTTCAAAACAACATAGAAAATAATAATAATAAAAAAAAAACCACAAAGAGAACACACATTTAATATCAACATAGTTTCAAAGCCTTGAGAAGGTACAGCTGTTTTCCTAGCGGAACAGCGGCATTTTACTGTAAGCAACAGCACTGGCTAGATATTCCACTGGTATCTTACAGCACCGGGGCTAAAATAACTCATGCACCAAACTCGACAGTAGCATAGAGATCTTCGGAGTGTATCACCCACCACACATTGTGGGCCCTGCCAAGACTGCTGTAGTGACCTTTATCACAATTTTAGACATGGCTTCAAGCAAAATGGTCCTTGTCCACTATTGCTTCCAACAGTAAATCCAGACAAAGGGTGTAATTCAGAACATACCAACAGTGGGAAAGCTGTTAGAAGCAGTATTTCAGAACAGGACAGCACTTACAGAGTCCTACTTTCATGACAAAAGAACACAATATTTTACAAGAGAATGAAGAAGTCATGATAGCTTGAACTGCAATACAGAAAAAAAAATATAATCCAGGTATAAGAAAAAGCCTTGAAGAAAAGAAAATTTAATCAAAGAATCTAGAAACTCTTCACAGGAGGTCAAGCTTGTTATCATTGTTTCAGTGAAAAAAACATGAAAAAGACCCATAGATAACACAGCAGTCTTTGCTCATTAATTTCAATGGAGTCATGTGGAGTTCAATGAAAGGAGGATATGGTCCCACCTATATCTCAGAGCACTTCAAAGCAGACGTCAGACATTATACGAATCAAATGTTCAACAGAGGTGATGTTGAATTAAATTTTACCTATAAACTAATTTGTGTGATACTTTCCATCGTCTGAAGCAATAAAAGCTGCCTCATTGTTCTTTCCCTAGAACCTTATTATTTTAGAAGAATCTGTATCTGATCTACAGAATTTTGCATTTTTAAGCCATCATCTGATAATTCAGACTTTTTACCTGTGTTGTTCCAATTATGAGGTATCAAAATGCCCCCTTAATGTGAAAATTAGCATCTTTGAATACTTGGAATTTTGTTTTTAACTCACTATGAAGATCTTACTATAAGAAATTTGAGTCATGGAAATAAGTTTTGTATTTTCTTCTGAATACAGCAAGGTTCAATATCACTCTCATCTACTGTAGAAGTGATTTCTGCAGCCCAGGACTAGTTCATGTGAAAATCTTGTGGGTACAGGAAATAAATATCAATTTATTATTTGGAAGATTTACAATTCTAAGCAATGCTGCTGGGTAATTGCAATTACAGGTATCTTCAGACAGCTATCCGGAAACAGATACATAAGAAGAAACATGTTCAAGTGTATGTTTGTTTGGGTTCTATTTGTTTTGGGTGGATGGGGGGGTGTTATGTGTTTTTTGGTTATGTTTGTTTGGTTTTTTTATTTAAATTCACTAACAAGGTAGTACTGAGGAGAGAACAAAAACCATGATGAACTCAAAAGAGCTGAATTGCACCATAATGAGTCTTGTGAGTTCCTCCCATTTGCAGTTTTCTTTAGTTTGTTGCTAAGCATAAATGACCAAATTCTTGGCTTCTATAAATCATTTCAGCACAATAACCCTAATGGCAATACTTACATGAGACAATACTGGCTGGGGACTTAGCCTACTAATGACATGCAGTAAGTGAACATAAAGAACATGAAATCATTAAGTCTTGATTTTTGTGTTTTCTGGCAGCAAAATATATGTAATAAATACCAAAGCAGCTTCCCCAGAAGTCTCTGCAGTCAGCCTGGAACCCAGTCCCTGGGCTCAGACTCACGGGCAGCCACTGGCAGTCTTTGCTCTGTGAATGTCATGGAAACCCCACAAACATAGTGCAAAAAAGATGCCAATGAGGGCACAAAGACTTTCATGGTGTACACAGCTCCGGTCCATGGGCTTTATACGGCTGGCTTTTCCATGCAGCAGAAATATACTATTTTCTGGATTCGGTAGTTGAAAAGAAATGTGGTTCTGACCATTCAATTTCATAATTGCTATTTATATTTTCTAGAACTAAAAAAAAAAAAAAAAACCCAATAAAAAATCCCTCAAATGCTATCAAATTCAGGTTCAGATCATCAGACAGCAACGAACAGATGCTCAAATAGGAAACCAGGCAGCCACATAGACACATAAAACTGCATACAATTAAAAAAAAATCTAAGCTAATAAAGTTGTATCATGAATATCAATAAAATTCTTAAAACTATGAGAAACATTTTTATTGAATTCACTCATGCTAAAAACTACAAAGATTAAAATAATGGGCTGAGCTAAAATTTCCACAAGCAAATGAGAAACTGCTCTCAAATCACATTTTTCAAAGCCCAATAAAAAGAATCTGATTTAGTCTTACCTCAGGCCTGTGCAAGGGCAACTGTTTACTGTGACCCTTGATAAAAAACAATGAAGTTGTGTCATACTTATGTATACACAGATATAAAATACTGTTAAAGGGTAAGAAAAATCCTTTTCATCACTGCCAAAAAAGGGAGCTAGCTCAGGACTGATTACTCATCAATATTATTCAGCTATATAACATTTGTCTGGTTACATATACCTGGACATATTTTTAAACCTCTTTCTCCTATTCTAATAATCCCCATCGTTACATTCTGGTTCTGTTCTTTACCAAACTGGCCACTACCACAGTGCCAGCAACATACTTCTGATACATTAAATGAAGGATGAGTTTTAAGTGAAGCATGGACAAAAAATAGACATACTGTTCAGCATATTAGTATGGGCATTTAAATCTCCACTGTTGAGAATGCTATTTAATTGCTTTGAACATAAAAGCCTGCTCTGGCCAGCCACTATGAAATATGACCTTAAAGGAAGTATTCTGAAGTCATTACATTAGTGTGACTAAAAGGGAAATCTCTGGATATATGAATGACATGGTAGGAAGCAGCAAAGTGCATTTGAAAAAAACCAAACCTGGAATAGATAGTAGCGCTCTGCTGTTTAAATCAATTATGAAAACATGAAACTCCAAATACTGAGTACCCCCTTCTTACAACACTATTCTCCTGACTGAAGCATTCAAGCAGCGACAACACAGACAAGGAAATCCAGGCTGAGAATGAGATCTTACAACTGCATATTAAAAAGACATTTTCAACTTGAAAAGATGGTGATATGAGACATGAACTGCCAAGGGAAGTCATCGAGACCCTTTAGTATCACATAACAAACCCTGTAATGCGTGACTATTGAAGGGCTTACATTCTCTTATATATGTTTAACAAAAAAAAAAAAAGAAGCAATGGCTTAGACAGAACAAAAATTCTAGTAGCTAAATAGGCTTTTTCAAGTCCTTGGGGCAAACAGTTTTCAGTTGCTATTGTGCCTATGTTATCCTTAGCTCCATGCTGTATTGCTTCATGCATTACTAGAGAATCTTACAGGACCGGAATTCATGCATCAAAATTTCTCATTAAAAGATATTTATAAAGATTAAATATACAGTATCTTAAAATACTTTAAAAGAAGGCCTGGAAGACTTTAACAGAGCACATAAGTTAGATTTAGTGTTCAAGTTACCACTTTACCTTCATACAATGCTTTCTACCAAAAGATCTTAAAACACATCATATCATACAGTTTTTCTGAGACAAACCCTATTATTTCTCAGCACTTGTGGAAACACCACTGTCTAAAGACTACATGATTTGCCGAAGTCTTTAAGATAAATGTACGGCACATTCTCTTGTCAATGCCCATACTATTACTTCTCCCTCTCCTTTCTCCCCCAACTGCCAAGCACAAGCGAGTGTAAGGAGTTAATAAGGCAGAGTTCATCATCATTTCTTCTGAGAGACCCGAGTGGTGATGCTGACAGTGAGAGAAAGCCCATTTCTCCACTTTCCATTTCATTAAAAAGAAGAAGAAAAAAAAAAACAAAACCACCACACCAAAACCTGATGCAATTATCTAGCCCATTAAGTAGTGAATTAAATAATACAGAAGTTTTCTGCCATTTCCCAAAGGCTGCACGTGACAGTAGAAACGAGCAGTAATACACACCGATTTCTGCACGGGACTTTGGGAATCCCAGGAGCTATGAACACCTGAAGTTATTAATAATTACTGCACTACGATGGCTAATTTTGCTCCCCAACACGGGCACCAACCAATACCCGCAGACACTAGAGGGCAACAGCGTCGCACGGAAGGAGCCCGGGAGGAGAGGAGAAAGGGAATAAAATTCCAAGCAGCGGAAGGGTCGGTGTGGGTACCACACCAGGCAGGCAGATGCTAAGTGAGCTAGTAAAGGCGGCAAACAAAACAAAACCCAGAGAAACACCCCCAAACAAACAGGAAAACGCTCCCGGGCGCGGCGGGAGGGTCCCGTGTGCCGGGGGACGAAGTCTCGGTAGCGCTGCCGCCCCCCGCCCCGGCGCCGGGCACCCACCCCGGCCGGCGCAGGAGCCCCCGGAGCGGCCGGACACCGCCTTGCCGGCGGCGGACAACTTTGCGAGGGGACAGCGGGGGGACAGCGCGGGGCGGACCGGAGGGAGGCGACCGCTCACCGCCCGCCAAGTCGGGAGACTTCGCCCCACCGGGCCCGGGGGCACCGCGGGGAAGAGCCTTCCCGTCCCCCCCGGCGTTACCTCCAGAGGCGCTCCGCCGACATGCCGCCGCCCCGGGGCCCGCCTGAGGGCGAGCGCCCGCCGCCG